>NC_087203.1:11126992-11141992 GCF_015104395.2 Macrobrachium nipponense
AAATGTACAATAAAGTAGGAAAAATCCAAACGCGACCTGGATTACCTTTCTCTCTGTCAACTAAATAAGGTCTACCCAAGATCTGTTAGATCTAAACTCTTTGAAACTTCGTTGTACCATAGTGAATTCTATCGTGATGCCATGAACGAGCTACTTTCTAGAGAAATATCCCACAAACAACGCTTTTCGGATGAGCAGAGGATTTGCTGTCAAGAATTATTCCCATTGTTATCTACCGTTGATTCAATTGTACTTAAAAAACTTGATTTCTAAAAGTATTAATGACTTTTTTACTAAAAGCTCTCGGACTGTACTCCCCTAACTTGGGCAGAGAGCATTCTTTTCTTTTTTGTTATTTCAACCATGTTTTATAGGAAGAGAGGAATTCCTCCTCTATCTGGGCCTTAAGGTTTGTGTTCCGTCTTTTAGACCCAGTTTTGTGCAGTTTTATTTTCATTTTGAAGTATTATTTCAACGACCCAAGAGTGTCATTTATAAACATTTAAATATGAGTAAAATTCAGCAAAATCTACCGGTCCTGTGACAAGATAACTATAGAAAATTGAAGGTTAATTGGGCTCCCTACTTTAGGAGAGAAGACTGAAATTCTAAAGAACATAAGTGAGAAGGAAAATATTGGGGTTAGCAAACCCGATAAATGTAAAGGAGTGGTTATCCTCAACAAAAAGGATTACATAGAAAAAGTTAATACTATATTATCGGATGAAACTAAATTTAGACTAACTGGTGAACCTAACTTTATGGACATATGTATAAAGGAAGATAAGATCAACCGGTTCTTAAGGAAGTTAAAACAAGAAGGTATTATTTCTGATGAGACTTTTCGTGACCCATTTGTTACAGGGCCCTCTTTTGGAGTGCTCTATGGGCTCCAAAAAATACATAAGACTTGCACCCCTTTGAGACCAATTATGGCAGCATACAACGCCCCTCATATAATATATCTAAAGTTCTGGTTAAGATTTTAACTATTTCTCTAACTCACAATATACTGTTAAAAATGGTTTCTAATTCAAGCGTGACATTATTTCACAGGATGGTGATTTGGTGACGAGCAGCCTTGATGTCGAGTCCTTATTTACAAATGTACCAGTGTCAGAAATTATTGATATAATTTTGGATGAAGTTTTACAGGATAACGATCTTTTCTTCGGTTTCAATAGGATTAATTTTAAAACTTTATTGGAGCTTGCAGTGCGAGACTCCACCTTTATTTTTAATGGTAAATTCTTTCCGCAGGCAGAAGGAGTAGCCATAGGTTATCTTATAGGCCCCATTTTTTCAGATATTTTTATGGGACATCTGGAAAACGTTTCTTAAAAGATTTTCCCTTCAATTTTCAACCGGCTTACTGTATAAGAGATAGGTCGATCACACTTTTGCACTTTTTAGACACCAATGCCAATGTAAACATTTTTGGATTATGTAAATAATAATCATCCGAACATTCGTTTTACAATCGAAGAAGAAGAAAACAACATCTTGGGTTTTTTGGATGTTAAAGTCACTCGTATTGACCATCAATTTAATACAACTGTTTTTAGAAAAAGTACTTTCACAGGACTAGGTAGCAACTTTTTTTAGTTCCTGTTTCTTTCGATTTAAAACTAATGCAATAACCACGCTTGTTTTTAGATCCCTAAAATATACGTCAGACTGGACTGCCTTCCATTATGAAATAGAGTTTTTTTTTTTATAAACACCTGTACAAACTCTTGAACCATATCTTCCATCCTAAAATTAAAATACCAACAGTGCCAAAATTACGATTGTTTCCAAGTGTCTCATTTATTCATAACAAAAATTTCTACCATGAATTGAAACTGTTAATAGAAAGTTTTTTCCTGCAGTTGAATTAAAACTAATACCTTGCAACCCAATGAATATCAGATCTTTGTTTAAACACAAGGAGAAACTCAATCCACTGATGACTTCAGGAGTCGTATACCTATTCAATTGCCCTAGATGTAATCTAGAGAAGTACGTCGGCTCCACACGGAGGTTACTCAAAGTGAGATTAGACTCTCATCGAGGCGTTAGTTATAGAACAGGTGTCAAATTAACTAATCCTGAGTTTTCATGTATACGCGAGCATACAAAGAAATGTAAACATGACGTGAATTACAAAGATTTTAAAATTATAGGCCAATCCCCTAACGAACAGCATTTAGCTCTTTTAGAATCACTTTTCATTAAACAACTCGTTCCGCAGTTAAACACCCAGTCTTCCTCAACACCTCTGTATCTCTCGTGAGTTCAATTTCCAAGCTGACCCGGCCCTTATTGTCAGTTGTCACTCGGTAAGTGCATTCATCACCTTATGGTATTGGCTCCTTCCTACTCTTGTACTTGCTTTTTATATTTGTTAACTCTTTTTAAGCTTTTATTTATGTCTTGAAACGTCGCGACAATAAAAGTACGTATAATGGGAATAAAGGATGGTCCTTCACCTTGCATCGACTTATGTCTACTGGTTGATAGAACCGCCTTCACATTCAATATTCATATATATATATATATATATATATATATATATATATATATATATATATATATATATATATATATATACTCTAATATATATATATATATATATATATAGTATATATATATATATATAATATATATAAATATATATATATATATATATGTATATATATATATATATATATATATATATATAGTATCTATATAGTATACTAGACAAAGAGGGAAAAAAAATCTTATGAGGAAGAAATATGGGCCATAAGGAGAAATGTATTTTTGAATAATGACACTTTTAATCTGTTAATGCCCTCATTGTCTGTCCCTGATTGACCAGGGAACAAAATTCTTACAAAGTTCCTACTTGTTTTCCACTGACAACCTGAAAAAAATAGAGCCGAAAAGGAAAATATACCGGAGATTATGACCCTCTACCTTTAAGACCTTAATCCATCTTCGGTTTCGGAACTTTTCTAACCGGCGCTCTCCAGGTAAAATGGCCGAAATCTTTAGATTTCGATACGGTACATTCAGTCTCTCACGCGCCGCTTTCGTTTGGTTCACCTATAGCAGCCATCTTGAAAAGCGCCAGCTATATTTTTCAAGAAGGTGGTTAAAATGAGCAACTTGTGCCAAATTTCATGCTTGTGTCACAAACTGAAGTATTTTTCTACTTGTCTGCTGCACAAATGCAAGAAGAGATCAACGGACCATTTGAGCCAACCAGAGCACCAGTCAACTACGGCGCTACGTTTGTGGGGTTGTTGGGGTGGGGGGGAGGACTTGTAAGATTTTCGCTTCTAGTAAGTTTCCGAGTACTTCAAATTGGTTTCAAAATGATACTTCGGGTTTATTTTCACAATGTTCCGACGCTTTGGCATTATCATTACGCAATGAAATATGATGAGCTTATTACAAATAACTCAAGATGATGAACTTATGATTAGACCAATTGCAATAAAATATTTTAGTGAAACGCCGTCAGTTCAGCAGCAATAACTTATAATTCACAGAAAATCATCTATATTCAGCGTCTAAAAAAGAATTTTTTAGGTTTTTTTCTTATTAACAATTAGGTTATCTTGGGGTTAAATCTGGAATGAGTCTCTCATTTTTGGTTAAGTATATATCTCCATTTACTGAAATCACATGAAATATATTTGTATTATCACAAGTTTGTGTAGTCGTCCGGAAGATATTCGTTAAAAAAAATTTCGAAATCACATTTCTTTTGAACTTTCATACAAAGTCTAATGAGTCTGACTTATTAGACATCAAACGAGAAGGCTGACAGAAATAACCATTTGATATTCCTGATTAAAACCAGTGGAGTTTTCTTGAATCTGCTCATACATTTATTTCTGAATTTAGCTCTCGACATTTATTCATCCTTAAAAATTAATAAATAAATAGATATAATATATATATATATTATATATATATATATGTATATAATATATATATATATATGTATTATATATATATATATATATATATATATATAATATATATTATAATATATAATATATATATATGTATATATATAAATTGTATATATATATATATATATATATATATATATATATATATATATTATGTATTATATATATAATATATATATATATGTATTATATATATATATATATATATATAGATATATATATACATATATATAGATATATATAATATATATATAATATATATATATATATATATATATATATATATATATATATATATATTGTCTTGTTTAAGGTAAACATTTAGATAGTGTTTTGAATTGTAATGAATTTCCTTTTCCGAGTCCTTTTCGCAAATTAACAATTACCAGAAGAGGAAGCATATTTATCTGCAAATGCAAGGAGATGGGAAAAGGCACTCTATCGCTAACACCGGAATGGCAATAAATAGGCCCATCATATACAGGTAGAATGCTCCTTGAAGGTACACCATGGATAACGGCCGTGGATCAGAGGAGAACTCTGTATCCTGAAATAAAAAAGAAAAAGATATTTGCGTATCCGAGTTCAGTAACAATTTGAACATTTTGGCTTCTATTATTTGTCTCCCGGGGTATTTTACGGGAGGGTTTTTGAGACCTTTCATAATAAAAGAAAAAGACTCGCTAAGGAAGGGAATAAGGACTTGCTAGTGAAGTTTCTCCAAGCTAGACACATCTAGATAAAATTACCGTCACCCAGGGAAATCAAGACCTCTCTTCTGCAAGAAATAAATCATATCTGTTAGTCAACACATTACATATGCTATACTAATATGCTCAAGCTTAGAACCTGTGTTAAACTGTGTCAATTTACCTTTTCTGAATCTCCAAGAAACTCGTCCATGGTTTCTTGATACCACTTCTTCGTTAATCCAAATTCAGTTAGGCGCTGCAATCCCTCATCGAACTTGTACTTCCAAGGCGAATGTTTATTAACAAGGAAAACCAAGTAGCTTGGATATAGAAGCTCTTTAAGTGTATACACATCAGCACTATAGCCATATTTACTATAGAGGGTCTTAATATATGGGTAGGCTTCTGTTTGGGCGTGTGTTCTGGCCATGACTAGTTCGACACAAGCTTCCAGACCTTTCTCGGGCATTTCGAGAACAATTGGCACAAGGTCTAATTTCTTGCCCAAGGCAGATAAGGTTGCATGGGAGGATGTCTTAAGAGCCTCGGGCACAAATTCGCCATAATCAAACATACATAATCTGCAAGAGACCAAACTCCAACTCATTCGGCTAATAACAGCGATTGTTCATGGTAGTACCCACGTGACAAAGCTGATAATGATGTTGAGATGGAAGAGCAACATCCCTAAAAAGAATATGGAAGCGAAACGAAAGTAAAGTAGAAAGGGTGAAAGAACTGAATGAGAGATGAGTAAATTATATAGAGAAAGGAAGAAAAAAGCTCATGATGCAGGAAAATAACCTTAGAATTATATGTGCCAATGGGATTTTGCTCTCAGAAAAGAAGGCAGTTCTTTGACAACTGAGTATTGTAAGGCATTTCCTTTGTAGATCATTTAAGATAGACAAAGTTTAACTACACAGTTTTTATAAATGGAATCTATAAATACTTGACAATGGTTACGAAGGAACCCATTATAAATGTTGCGAAAAAGTAAGTTTTATTTTGGAACTCAGTGCTAGTCATTTATCTGGAGGACATTTCGCTTATTCCCTCATAGCGTTCCTTCTCTCATACCAAGGTTTCTCGGGGGGTTTTCGTCTTTTTACAGTTCACGTTTTATTCAAAACGAGGAATCTGTGCTTCAACATAAGCTTACCCACAGTCTCACTTGTGGAATTTCAGTTTCTCATCTTTTTTTATTCTCTGGCTTCAAATTCATCCCTCAGTTTCTGTCTTATTCACCAAAATCGTAAAATTTAGTTCCTCCTAGCCCATGTTACCTGTATACTTTTGCCAAGATTGGTTACTCCCTTTTGGGCCATATGCTGAAGTTCATTATGTATGGAAAATTTTAATTTACAAATGTGATTACATAGAATCTTTGGTAGCCAACACATGTTCTTGGTCATGAGGATAATGTTGTCAACATCCATGATCTTTCCTTCTATTTCCTATCCTTCCATAGCAAATATCTTTTGGTGGCTCTCATTTCTTTACCACTATTGTCGCTTTTCAGTAAATGGCACTTTTCCTGATGGGTTACTCCATTTTTTCCAAGAGGATGCGGTTTTCTTGCTTTGTTACCTGCAGTCTTGAGCATGAAGATTTTTATTTTGCTGATATCCACCTTGGTTATTAAAGTATTCAATACCCTTCTGATAAAACTTTTTCTGTTGTTTGAAACATTTTCATGTATCATTAAACTGAGAATCCTGACTTTACTAACGACCAAAATAGAATAAATGGTAGTGTTGGCCGATAAGGTTTAGGGCCATTTTGTCAGTTTTACTTAACTCTTTTTCTTCCAGTCAACAAAACCTGTAATGTACTATACTTTATCTCAATGCTTTGCCCTCCTTCAATCATATACTCTTCTTTGCATCTGTCACGTGTATAGTCTAGGCAATTTTAATTCATATAAAGACTATTTTAGCATGGTTCTACAGAGAGATTGTAGACAAACTGACTGCTAAATGTTTACTTAATTTTACTCAATTCTTGCTATTTTAATTTAATTTTTCATTTTTTACGAATCAATTGGGACTATGGGCTTTCCTCCTGGAAAGATGCCCACGTTTGGGCTCTCCCAAAAAAGTATGAGCATTCTGATCCTTCATATAAACTCTGTATCGTTTAAAAATGTTGATGTAGTAAAACCAAATATCTTCGTTTGAATAGCCAGTACCATTTTAACCAGCAGTTGGATTTGCAATATCGTCTTTCCAGTTTTACAGATGCAAGATCTTCATCTTGATCTCTGCAGGACTTTGTCAAGAATTGTTTATTCGTCCTTGTATTTGCAAACTCAGTTCTGGTATTTTGTTTATAGCCATTTTATATTGTCGATGGTACAACATCTGCCACCTTTCCCATTTCTAAGGATGTTCTCTTCTACAATGCATCTTTCTTCTTTTTATCAGTAACTGTCACTAGCAACTACCCTGCTTCATGTTTTTAACTGGTCGTTCAGCCTGTCCTATTTCTTACCCTATCTTCATCTATCATTCACATATTAGTCTTTAATCTTCATTCGTCTATCAACTGCTTCTCAGACCATTTCTACTAATTAATTTGTATGCTCCTGATTAATTCATCAGTTCCTGTGAAGAAAAGGGACTTATTTAGTATGCAGAGATCACGTGATTTAGCTAAATTTACTTGTAAAGCGATATGGGTTCTACTGAACTCCTACAAGTTTTCCTCTCCCGCATTTACTAATGTTTAATGGTGTTATGTCTTTCCTCGTTTTGAATAAAGTTAATGTATTCTTGCGTCCTTCTTTTGTTTTCCTTGTCAGCACTGTTGAATCAAAGGCAATCCACCTTATTAGTGAGACCACGCTTACTTCTTCTCTAATGCTCTTTACCTTTAACTACGAGGGAGAACTGGAAGGTGGTGAGTGCTTTGTTTTGTAAAATTGATAGAACAGAAGGTTCGTAGTATCAAAGAAACATCAGAATTGGAGCACGATAGTGGTGTCTGACTTACTTATGCAAAGAAGATTCACGTGATGCTTCCGGGAGATATGTCGAAGAGGTTCTAAGATTACCCATTTTTATTTTTAACGGGGAACTCTTCGGCTCAACTGTTATAGGATGAATATGATTGTGGTTGCTGTTCAGTTTTTCTCAAGAGTTGTTAATAAAGTTATGTGGGGGGGATTTAACAAAGAAAAAAGAAAAATAATGACATCAGAGGAGGCTTACTGTTTTATTCCATTATCTGGACTGGTGGGTTATTTTTGTGCAACATTGTTTCTCTTCTTTCGAAAAATAAATAATTGTGCTGCATATTACTAACTAATGACAGGCATTTCCTCTCCTTCTTAGAAAACAGTTACATTCAGCTCGGGTGCTGAGTTTTGCATTGAAAACCTTTCGAGAAAATACCCGGAGAAATTTGCTCCGTTACTTAAGGGAAACATATGAACCTCCTGCAAAACTACATTTCTGAGCTGTCAAGGCCCAGATTAAAGCTCGTTTTGATTTTTCCGTAACGAAAGACGGAATCAAAGAGGCCAGGCCAGGTTGGGGGAGTGCCAAATTTAGAAAGATGATGTGGTGGCTAAAAACAAACGATACTCATTAATAATGCCGAAAGAAAGTACGTGAAGAAAAATGATCCAGTGCCAATATTTTAGCAATTTTTCATGGGTTTGTGATTGGTCTCTGTATTTAGGAATTCTACTTAGAGCTCAAGATATTTCAAGGTATGGGAGTGAAAAAGGTGTATGAGAAACAAATTTACATGATATCACCTTTGAGAATGATTAACGAACCTTTTCACCTGTAGAAAATTGCTATCCATTTTTTGCAACTAACCTAGTGTGAAACATTTTCAAGAATTTAATTCTTGTAATATTAAAAGATATTTTGTCTGCAGATATATTAAGGTATTCAAAGAGCTAATAGCGCATTTCTCAATAGCTTATAGTACTAATCACATATTAACCAGAAATGTACGTATCCTTTAGTTACCTGTAAGGACTCTTGGCTAGTTCCTGTAACGTCCGTATCTTCCCTTGAAACAAAGGCACAGTAAGAATAGCAGTGAGGTTACAGGCATACGACACCGTCAGAAGCCAGGCAGAAATCCACCACAGAAGAAGGAAGCATCGGATGCGCCATTCAGATGGAACCTTCGGTAACGGACTCAGTAGCAAAGCCTAAAGGATAAAGAATAAAAATTAACGAAACTTTTCTTTCCCCACAAAGTCTAAACAAAAATTACTCTACCACCAGCAAGAGCACAAAGGAATTAGATTAAAACAAAACTCATTTGACATTTTAGAACAAAAAGAAATCTTTCGAGAACTGCGCCATAATTTCGTGGTGTGTTGAGTTGGTATCGTGCATATTCTGCATAACTTCTCAACATGTAACCGTTTCCCCTAAACAGAGGGTAGCCCCAAGTAAAAAAGAAAGAGAATGGTTACTACTCCTGATAGAGAACATTGTACAAAATTAACCGCCCCACACACCTACACGCCATCAATAACATGTCAACCCCCTACACATACGTTGCCACTTATCCCCCTACAGTAGCTATTTTAAAACATCGGTCTTCCTAACAAGTACAGCTTATACAGTGATATGTATATCCACATTTATCATCATTCAGTTCCTCTTAGCCACATGTATTACGCAAGCAGTTCATTCCAACAGCCTCAGCCCTTTTTTCTAAATGCATTCAACACCTACACCTCACTTCCATGGAGCAGAGTTGGCTAAAAACTGTTTGCTGGATTATTCCCAGTGTAGAAGCTTCAACAAACTCAAACCTCCTCTTAATCTTTTGCACGCACCTCGCTCCCTTCTTACTTCACCCATTGTGTGACTCGCGCGCGCACTAAGTCTAGTAAGGTTTCAGTTTCTTTCAGAAGCGATGACTTTTCGTCATGGAGTTGGGCCATCAGTGCACCTCACGTAGTGCACTGTAGGTTTACTGTGGGTGTTTGGAGCCTCACTTCGGCCCTAGTTGTAGCTGCTTTTAGCCTTTTACCTAACCTTCATTCCACTTCCTTTTTTTCAATCTGGCTATCCAACCTCTCTAAATGTTATTTTTAAGTGCAATTGTGGGGTTTTCTCTCGGCTCCACCTTAAGCTCCTTTTACTCTATCTTTATTTTTTACCTTTTGGGGTTCCTCTCTCTTGCAGCCTTACCACACTCCCTCTCTTTACTGTCTTGAGCAATGAATGACCGAGACGCCCAGTTCTCTGCATCCTAAATTTCATAAAATTCACATCAGAATCAATGCCTTAAAATCAGTACGACTTAGATAAACTATTTAAGTCATCGAGATGAAAGAAATCATGGAAGCCTTAAGAAATGAGGGGAATATGAAAGACACCAACTGTCAAGGCAAGTTCAAACTAGAAAATAAAATAGAATAAACTCTGTTAACTGATGCTAAGGGGAAAGTTTTTGACCTGAAGGTAAAAAGCTACAAGGTGCAAAAGAAAATAAGAATATCTGTATTATGGCAGTATTACTATGAAATAAAGGAAGATATGAGACTCCAGTTGGTGTAAAAAACAATTACGAAATTCAAAACACCCAATATCCCAGATGATGAAAAAATGTTATGAAATATATTAAAGTCCATATGAGACCTAATAAAAGATGAATGTCACTCCAAGGGTATAAGAATGCTGAGATTGAAGGCGACAGGAATAGAAATGAAATCATAAGATTTATACCAGGACATGGAGTTATATTTTACCAATAAACGTTGCAGTCTATATTCAGATACCATTGAATGCCAAAGTTTGAAAATGCCAGATAATTGGGTAAAACCTGGAACAATTAACAGAACCTGCATTGTGGAAAAGACCTCACATAACAAGATTATAATTCAGGGACATCACAGCAAATAAGATTTCCTAAAAAGACAAGGAAGAAGGGGTAGAATAAATAATCCAACCGATCATGGAGAGCAGTAAATCAAATACCGAGCTTCATCGTATACCTTTCAAGGCAAGAACTGAAGAATACAAAACCAAAATATCTAAAATTTCTCATACAATACTATAAGACAAAAACATCACTTCACTGAAGAATATCGTTAAATATACAATAATAAAGTCAAAGGATATTGGAATACGTAATTTAAGTATACGACGCAAAGTGACTTGTCAGTATGCTGCGAAATCTCAGATGTATCCAGAGCAGTGGTAAATAATTTTGAAGAAAACTATTAAAATGTAACAGAAAAATAAATGAACGCACTTGAGGGACCAGATGAAAGGAGATTATCCAAAAATAAAAAGGTCGATGCTGATGATGATGAGTTGAAAATAATGAGGCGGCTAAGTCTTCTGTTTGCTCTCTTCAATAAACACTTTTTTCATTGATAAACACCTCTTATGGGCTATATTTGTGTTCATAAAATTAAACACTTCTGAGATTCGCTGAAGAGCGCGTACATTTCTACTCCTGGTCCATAATGTCATTATTGGGCTCATTATTTATTGTAGCATAATGTTTCTATCCAATTTTATTATATAATATCAAAACGATGCATAATTGTATGATCTTTTGTAGAAAACTTGGGAAACGTACTCGTTGAAAGGCTAAATGTGTTGGCAAATTTTTATATATCTCAATTTTCAAAGAACAGACACAGAAAATGACAGTATGAGAGAGAGAGAGAGAGAGAGAGAGAGAGAGAGAGAGAGAGAGAGAGAGAGAGAGAGAGAATATAAGTAATTGTTTTCCACCTCTTCATTTCATTCTTTTCATTTCTTGAAAAGGAAGATATTTGTATTTGTGTGTATGTGTGAAACACTATGTCGTGGGAATATCAAGATATAAAGCATAAATATAGTAAATAGCCAAAAGGAAAGTGAAACAATGAAGTGCAAGATCTTTCACTTTTTCCCAAGGCTTTTCAAATGAATTACATATAGTAGGAAAAAATATTAAAAAGAAAAGTCTGTTTTACAAACAACAGCTAAACTTTTATGCGTTTATCACCATTTTAATGCGTATAAAGGAATTACATTTGAGGAAGTCCTTCAGGTGAGAACAAGCTATCTAGGAATTGCTGTTACTGTATAAAACCAGGAAAGGCGAAGGACATTTACGAGGATTGCTAAAAATTTTTCATTTCCATTTTTAAATCTCCTTTGAAGATCTTGTGCAGAATGGGGTCAAGTGTGTATAGACCAGACTTGAATTAACTTTATTTTCCCGTGTTGGCAACATTAATGCAGATTCTAAGTAATATCTGGATGATATATTTTTACAACTTGTTATCATACCACTTGAAAACGGTGCTCTTAGGTGCACTAAAACATTCCTTTGGTCAATTCTAACTAAATATTTATGTTGACTTATTCTCACATTAAATTCATTTTCATTCTGGCCTAAATAACAAGAATCACAATGCTTATATGGGATTCGATAAAACAACGTTGTTGCATTGGTGAGGACAGTTTCTTAAATGCTTGCTCTTACAGAGTTAGTACGTGATATGATTATACTTATATCTGTGTGTGTATATATATATATATATATATATATATATATATATATATATATATATATATATATATATATATATATATATATATATATATATATATATATATATATATATATATATATATATATATATATATATATATATATATATATATCGATATATATCTATATATATATATATTAAAGGCGCGGTAGTGAATTGTTAATCTCAGTTCTTTCCGGTTAGAGACAAGTCGGTTAGAGACAAGCGCTAGATTCCTCGAAGATGCTGAAATGAAAACAACCAGGAAGATGACCAATGCACTTTGAGGTCGATGACGCCTCGAAGATCACACGCTTCGAGCACGAGGAACCCGTGTATGCTGGATGAAACATAGGGCGTGTCTGTGTGTGTTCATAACGAACGGTATATGACTTTTATTATGGGGAGATAAGTTCTAAGGGGAAGAACTCACTGATTGCTTGTGACACAGTGTGGAACACGCATGGAAGAGGTGTCGCGAGGTGTTGTAGACCCATCGAATAAGATGCGCACACACACACACACACACACACACACACACACACACACATATATATATATATATATATATATATATATATATATATATATTATATATATATATATATATATATATATATAGATATACGAGTATGTATATGTATGTGTTTGAATGTCATAGTGGCCATTGAAATAAATTATTTCTTCTTGTTTGCGTACGAGCATACTGAAACAGTCCTTTACCTTTGCAACAGAATTGGCATTCACGTTGAATGGTCTGCCCTTGTGAAGGCACAGGAGATGAAAGCTAATGGAGGCGAAGGTGACCATGACCGCAATGGCGACCCAGACTTCCCATGAAAAGGAGCGGTAGAAGTTCTTCCAGCGGGGAAGTGGAGGAGGAACCCTGAGGATCACACCAAATCTGTTGTGCCAAAGAACAGAAATAGTTAGCAGTAATAATTAAGTAAAAGGAATAATGACTAAAGCTTACAAGTTTATAAGAAATTTCTTTCCAGGAATTTTTTAATGCGAGCCGTCTAACACTACTGGGACACATTTAATACGTTTTCCTGGATTGAAACTCAGTTAGATTTTGTATGAGCTATTGGAGGCAGCTGGTTAAGAACAAGTATTTGGAAAAAGGCAGCTGGAATAGGAATATCATGGAAAGAGTTTTGATTTAGTATTTTCTTTGGCAGTAATGAATTCCATCTACATTTCTGATAAGAAAATAGTCAAGATCTTACCCAGCATATGCATAGGGGACCGTAATCTGGAAATCTTGATTCCTCTCGAACGTAGGTGTGACAAAATTGATCATCGCATCAGTTTCGCCCTTTTTAACTGAACAAATTATTGAAGTCCAGTCTGCGTTCTCTGTATATGAGATTTTAAATATTTTATATTCTGAATGCAGTACAGATACAAATGTTTGCTGAATGGTATATTTAGTTTCTTTCCCTCAAGAATGAAGCTTCAACTATGATGAAGCAGTTCTTAGTTAACAATGAATAACGCGTATAGAAATACGCGTTATTCATTGTTAACTAAGATATTATGAAGTATATTTCAGTGGATGTTGGCGTAGAGCCGAAAACAGTCCGGAGACCTCTGCTCACTCACACACACACACACACATACACACAAACATATCCCAAGCACATGCAATAAACTGTAAATCTAGTAATATAACTATTTTTCGTGATTATCTTGAGTTAAGAATAAAGCCAATATAGGAAACCAAGTGCATGTGAATAAATATAAAAACATGAGCCTCCAACCTTCACTAAGATCATTATACATATCTTGTACTGCTAATTAGTTGGGTAATCTTAGTCACAATGTCAAGTTATCGCGGATTGCCAGTCTGCTCGTTTTAACAACAAACGTATTCTTTCCCACCGTTATCCCTACATTAAGGGGTTGGTTGCCTTACAACATCAGGCTTAATTTATATTTTGGCAAAGGGGTTTTTACGACTGCATGCCCTTGCTATCATCAACCACAGTTATTGGCGGTGGCCTCGCCTTTGACTAAAAAGTCCACCTACAAGGCAGCAGTTTCCACAGTTATTGGCAGTGGGCCTAGCCTTTTACTAAAAGAGTTAGACTACAAGGCAGCAGCTGTCCTTTTAGTCGCCTTTGACAACACACAAGATCTACGGTGGTAGTATTCTTACACCCCTACCACAGGGCAATTTTAGCAACAAACGTATATTGAAACTAATAACATCTGTTATTCACTGTACTTAGGTGTGCTCATGTGCGTTTTAGACCATTTGCAGTACTAGAGTCATGACGTCAGTGATGTCACTGGCATTTTATCCACTGATCAGAAATTTCACTTTGTTTCATCCATGATCCCTCTTAACCACTTCTGACTGCAATTTCCTCCCATTCTCAGCCTCTTAGATCAACCTTATTTGACCTGATATTCGTTGTTGCTTATTTTTCAACTGTTTACTGAAGTTATTAGTGTACTGGATTCATATTACATAAGACTTTTTTTCTGTTTTTAAAAGGAATGTGTGCCAGGGGAAAATTGGTGCAATTTCATCATATACTCCCGCGGTCGTTTAACAATTGTATTATTATTATACATATTATTCAGAAGATGAACTCTATTCATATGGAACAAGCACACCGGGGCCAACGGCTTGAAATTTGAGCCTCCAAAGAACATGGTCTTCATTAGGACGAAGTAAGAGGAGGTTAAGGGAAATACATGAAGAGGTCCCACTTATTAAGAAAATATTCATAAGTAAATAAATAGATAAAAATGTATTAAAATGCAAGGAGAAAAGTGTTAGGATAGTAATGCATTGTAACTTCGCTTGAACTTTTGAAGCTCCAATTGTATTTTTTCA
>NC_087203.1:11149492-11159492 GCF_015104395.2 Macrobrachium nipponense
ATAGGGAGGCATATACGACAGGCCAGTACAAATTTAGTAAATTCTCGAAGGATAGATTAAGGATTTAGAAGGGGTGCAGTCGAAGGCAATTTAATTCGAAAAAACAATACACTTTGTATTATTAACATGAAATTTACAAAAATGTTCAAACAATGAGTGAGAAACGAACATAAGATATAAGTAAAGCGCGCAAGAGAGAGAGAGAGAGAGAAAAATAATAATAACTAAAAACATATGGGACTAATTAATTAGTAGTTAATTCATGTACTTTAAGGTCCTTCATAAACATTTTACAAATATATGGGCCCAAGTGGTACAATCCTAGACTAAGATTTAGATTTTTTTTATTAGTGATCTGTATAATTGCTGATTCCAGTAAATTTTTTGAAACATCATCATTAGACTTAGCAATTATAGAGCTATAGCCCCAATTTATACAATGAGATTTTTAATAAATCTAAATTTTTGCTTCATTGACCGACATAAAAGGACGGGTAATCCTTACAAGGAATTTTGTAAATGATGTTATTATTTGTTACGGGACTATTCTTAATTAGCATACCTTTAATGGTATTGCTATAAGAGAACACAACATTAACATTAAAAGATTTAAATATTGATTTTATGGTTTCAAATCCGCGAAAGTAAGGCAAGCGAAGTTCATTTTTAGGGGTTTCTTTTTCATTATTAACAACACTATATGAGGTGGGTAGCAGAGATCATTTCCTATCTTTTTTATGTATTCTATTTCTTGGTCAAGATATTGTGGACTCGTAATCCGCAAAGCATGGAAGAGCAAGGAAGAAAAAAACTGACATTTTAATATTAAGATGGTGGCCAGAATAAAACTGTACATATGTTAGATTATTTGTGGGTTTCCTATAAATGCTGAATTTACATTGGAAAGATTCTCTATGTATTAATATATCTAGGAAAGGGATGACATGTCATTTTCAATTTCAACAGTGAATTTTATGGATGGCACTAAATTATTCAATTTAGATAATAAATCATTTAAATCTATGCCAACAGGTAAGACTACTAAGATGTCATCTTCATATCTGAACCATTTTAAGGGGACAAGCGTGATATTCGGGAGGTGTTGTCTTTCAAAAAATTCCATATGAAAGTTTGAAAGGAGAGGTGATAAGGGGTTACCCATGGCCATACCAAATATTTGTTGGTAATTTTCTCCATTAAAAGTAAATCTGCAATCACAAATGCACAATTTAATCAATGAAATTAAATGACCAACGGACGCAGGTAATTCATGCAATAGAAGTTCATTACTTAAATATTCTAGCAAAGAGTCAATAGGGACTTTTGCAA
Organism: Macrobrachium nipponense; assembly: GCF_015104395.2. Classification (NCBI taxonomy): domain Eukaryota; kingdom Metazoa; phylum Arthropoda; class Malacostraca; order Decapoda; family Palaemonidae; genus Macrobrachium; species Macrobrachium nipponense. Next base: position 11,150,822 of record NC_087203.1, read on the forward strand.
ACAAGGAACATACATCAAAACTGACAAAGATATCACTAGGGTTTAATACAATGTTATTTAATTTTTCCACAAGATCAAGAGAATTCCGGATGTGTGAATTAGATACAGTTCCAAGTAGCGAGAATAACAGATTAGTAATATATTTAGATAGTTTATAAGCAATCGATCCTACAGTACTAATAATTGGCCGCATAAGGTTGTTTTCCTTATGAGTTTGAACTAGGCCATATAAATAAGGAAATGAGGGACACTTTACAGTTAATTTACACAACAATTCTCTTTTATCTTTATGAATTTGTTTCATAGTGATATTAAAGTTTTTCATTACTTGGTCCAACGGATTATTTGTGAGTTTTTTGTAAGTTGTTTCATCTTCTAATAAAGTATGCATGCGTGCTATGTTATCAATTTTGTCCAGAACTACTAAACTACTGGACTTATCGGCCTTAGTAATGTGTAAGCTAGTATCATTCTCCAATTCTTTTAAACTTTTTCTGTAGCGAGCGGGAAAATTATTTTCATGATAGGCATACGTAGCACTATATGTCATGCCGTTGATAATGTCTAAATGGTTTTGTGGTGGGTCACGGTATTCTTCAAACTTACATAGAGATTTCGCTATTGATAAATCTGAAGGTTTGTTGCAAATGAAGAAAGACAAAACAAAGCCTAATACACGCACTGCATTTTCACTTATTTGTTTGCTTGATAAATTCACTACACAATCACTTCTAGCATTATTGGTCCAATCACTGTTGTCGATAAGGTTGTTTAATTTTCTATCCAGTTTTCTAATTAATGTGTCTGTGGTTCTACGAAGTTTTCAATATATTTCTTGCCTTAATGTGTGTTTCCAGTCAGCGGGAATCGAGTAGTTAAAAGTAAGTCGGGCTTTTTCCAGTTCTTCAAATTTCTCCTTTTCCTCCAATTTCGCGGCAGCACTGTGACGTTTTAACATCATTGAAGAAAATTCATTAAAAGGATGTTGGTCGTATCTTCTTATACGGTGTGGTAGAGATTTAGGTAATACTTATTCCACCAGGCATTTTTTCAGGAATTCCAAGTGAATTCTGGTAGAGTGCGCCGCCAATAAGGACTTGCAGATAGAGGCGACGAAACAACTCAACATTGGGAACAGGAAAGTAAAGGTCAACGTGGCCCTCATGATGAATAACTTGATCACGAAATATATAAAAACGTGATGCTATGTATAAATAAAGATCTTGGCAGTTCTCGTCTTTTCATTTTCCTCCGTGGCATTACCTTTGTGTGTGTATATATACGTAAATAAATTCATTTGTTAAAACAGGATACGTCTCAAGTATAAAAGGCCCATTAAAACACTGGTTTAAATCTAAGGACCTTAAACCAGAGTTTTTTAATGGGCCTTTATATCTTGAGAATATATATATATATATATATATATATTATATATATATATATATATTTATTTATATTTATTTATTTATTTTAGTTTATTATTTATTTATTCTATATGTGTGTGTATGTGTGCATGTTTGCGTACGCATATATATGTATGCATATGTAATACTAGGCCCCTAAGCGGTGGAGGCGATGGTTTCCTGGAAAATCTAAAGGACCAGTTTTATATATATTTTTACGAGTCTGGCTTGCAATGTGTAACCTTATCCAATTTCACTCCATCTTTAGCCCTCGTGCCATGGCCCAACACTTTGATATAGTGGTGACTTGCATGATGCAGTGAAGAATTAGGTAATGGTTGTGAAGTAGTTTTCTACCCTGTGAGGTGTTGCTATAACATTATGGGCAGTTCAGACCACCTAAAAGATTGAAGCACTGACGATCCTCTCATATTGTGAGTTCTCTTTTTTTACTCCAACTTATTTTTCATGAAGACCCCCTGCACAGAATTAACCAAGTTTTTACAGTTCAAAGGATTTCATGAAGAATGAACCTGGCAAGTTTACTTCTACATATATAATCGAACTGAGCATCTAGTATTGAGTCCTCCTATCTCGACTGACTAAAAACCCTGAAGGAAAAGAACTGTATCGGGGGCAGTCTTGTATAAACTTTTTTTTTTTTTTTTTTTTTTTGTTTTGCCATTCTGTAAGTAGTAACATCCCAAAAACTGTCAGCAATGACATCTCTGAATCTTCCTACTGTACCTTTGGATACGGTAAGAAGTGGACTTTTTAGAACACAGGTTTTGCTGGGGACATTAGCAAAGAGATAAGATTTTCAGACAGACTTATTTTCTAATTTAGATAATGCTGTGACTGCAATATCTGCTACTCTTGGATTCCATGCAGACCTCCCGCAACAGTCGAGAACCTCTGCTGCCCTTATAGATAACTTGTGCTATCTCTGATGGCCAAAAGATAGTAAAGAAGTTTTAGCTGTTAACTCTAATAATACAAATTTGACATCAAAATGCTGCCACTTGTACGAAAACAACAATATACAAGCACTTAACCGAACATCTGAAAAAAGATAATCCATTCATAAAGACAATATGTAAAATGAATGACCGGAAATTTAGTGTACTACTTTTGCAAGTCAGTTCCTCCATTTTGAGACAAATTATGAGACTTTATGAAGGATGTTTGATTCTGTGGAACAGAAATCATAATGATTTTCCATGAGGAAAAGGAGTAATGGGAAGTTTGGGTCTCCTTCACTAACAAATGAAATTTTTTTAAACAAGTAACATTTAAGGGAACATAATCGTTCTGGCATTGAGGATTCTTTTTGTGCGAAGACTCCCCAAAATTTTGACTTATTTAGGCCTACTGATTACCACACAAAGGAGCTATCAAGATTGAATATCGCCACATGTCAAAGGAAACCTAAGCCTTTAAAGGGCCTTCCAACAACTGCAAGATGGAAGAGGCGCAAATTCCTCAGAGCTAACAGATATCTTCAGTAGAAACGAGGCACTTGAATCTTGGAAATAAGGAAATGATACTTGGGTCATGTTCATTCAAAGACAATTTTCTGTGCTCTTTCTCCATCTGTTGTTTGTACCGGCAGGCATTATTTGACATTGCGGAAATTAAATCCAAACCGCAAAACAGATTATCTCCCCAGGGCAATATGCGAGTGGCGGTATCAGCAATTATAACTGATAACAAGAGTTTTTGCGCGTTATGTAAAAAATATTTACGTTTGTCGTACGAGACACCTGTTATACCTCCTTGGAAGTACGGAAACATGCCCAAGAGATGGGAGATGGCATTCTGCCGATTACGCATGGAACACCCGCTTAACCCATAAATAAATATTAGTTGAGTAATGATCACCAGCCGTTTTGCTAGAATTGCCTGGTCCCCTTGACAGTGAGGCATTTGTTGGTAGATTGCCCCAGTCTTAAAGATCTGAGAATTCGATCATTTCCGAGGGTCATGTTGAGGATAGCAAGTATATCCTTGCTAGGATTCTTAGAGAAGATTTTGAATATGGCGTTAGTGGAATTTTTAGCTTCCTCCCAGAAGCTGGTCTCCTGGAAGAAATGCAATTTTATTTCCTGTTTTTATTCTTAAAAAAGCTTTAAATGGTTTTAAATTGGCTATGTATATTTACCGAGACCACCGAAAGATATGTCTATTTTCTGTAGCGGCTGTACAGAAAACTCGATTGCGCCGAAGAAATTTCGGCGCATTATTTACTTGTTTAAGAAATTATATCAGCGTCAATGCCTTTACAAAGTGTTTGCCATTGTGCTTGAACTTTTTGAACTTTAGTATTATTCTAATCCTGGAGAAGTATTCCCTTTTTTTGTTTGCTCTTATTTCTCAGTGCCTGGTATTGTCAGCCTTCAGGATTCCTGGGTATTTATAGCCAATCTCTCTTCCAGTCTTCATGATTCTCTCATCCAGGAACTGTGTCCCTCTCTTTTGGATTGTCTTTCATTATAATATATTTACAACTGTAGTACAACTGGCAATGCTGAACTCGAGTTTCCCAGTTATTTTTCTGAAGACTATCTGTCTATAAAGGAATCTAACCTCTTACTTTCTTTGTTTTTCTTCTCTGTCTTTTGGCGTAAGCCATTCCCTCTCAATTACTGTTTTTTTTTAGTCTGCAAACCTTTATTCTGTAGCTTCTGTGTGTCCTACGTGTTGCCTCAATTATACCTTTACTTTTCTCCCATCATTTTGTGTTCTCGTCTTTGTCCCCTTTCGTTCTTGCTGCTTATCTTTATGTTTTTTTCTGATTGTTGGCATCAGCACTATCCATAATGTACAGAGACGTCCTGAAGGCCATTAACCTACCTCGCAAGTTTCCACAATTTCTTTTTTAATAACACATAAATCAGAGTAATCATAGAGAGAGAGAGATAGAAAAAATATTAGTCATTTTTACATTTTATTTCCTTTAAAAGGAAGAATCATCACATATTAATTTCCTTCCTTTTCCATTTATCTTCTCGAAAATTGAATCCCCTGTGGATGGCACACGTCTGCATTTTTCAAAGGGTTATTTTTAGCTTTCGGTGGGAAGACCTCTCTCTCTCTCTCTCTCTCTCTCTCTCTCTCTCTCTCGTCACTTGGATCTAAATGTTTTTCGAAATATAATTTCGCATCTTTTTGGGGGGAATTTTTCGACTCTTTCATAGGATATGGAGATACCATCTATCTATTTAGCGTTCCAAATGCGTGTGTGCATGTATGTTCGCACCAGTGAATATTTGTATTTGTGTATACTGAGGTACGTATGACCAAACAAAAAACATAAGAGAAAATTGAGTGCAAGAGCAAATAACAGCAAATTCCCTTCTGTCACTGGGGAGCAAATATCCATGAACAAACATTTTATGTTTGAGCTGCATCAGAGCCACACACACCCTCATCCTCATGAGTGGCCATCCCTACGTCCCCACTCACCGCGCCTCTTCTAACATAATTTGCTCTTCTCTTTTACCGGTCTTTCAATAATGCCCGATTCCGGATCGCTCCAAAAGTGAAGTTGAATTAAACCCCTTGGAAGTGTGTCTTGTTGGAAAGCTTAAAGGTCTCATTGCAACATGTAATTTTGACATACGCCATGTAGGAAAGCCCCTTTCCCGTTAGCATAATTCCTTCGCTTTCCTAGAATTTCGTCTTTTCTGTATGCAACTCAGCCGATGTGAAATAACATTCAGCAAACAATAGGTGCCAGGATTCACGTTTCACAACATGGCTGAAAGATTGCCTTGATGGGGGACAAAAGGAATCTATTAATCATAGATTGAGAAGTAAAATACAAAACCGATGTTCTCGGAAGCAACGGGAGTCTGAAAGTGCTTTGAAGAGAACTTTTATTTACTGCAGGATGTTGGGTGAAATAAGATAATGAATAGCGATGTAGATTATTAAGAGGTAGATAAAATAATTATCAACAAAAAATGGTAGCTGATTAAACAATAAGATTTGCACAAAATTGGAGCAACCGAAACTTATGAAAGAATTGATACGATTTTTTTAGTGGCTCTTAAATGATTTGTAGTGAATACAAATATATTTTTTATTTTTCTTCAAAGGCCTTTATTTATGCTGCCTCCGCCCATATATATAAGTAATATTATATATATATATATATATATATATATATATTATATATATATATATAATATATATATATATGCTGCCCATATAAATAAGTATAAATATATATATATACATATATATATATATATATATATATATATATATATATATATATATATATATACACACTTATATGTGTGTGTTTAGATACAAACACACACACACGTGCACACATAAACGCAATCAAGAGTTAATAATGATTTCTGATCATTTCACTCATAGCCGTCATCACTTTTCATAGAAAAACAATCGCATCAGTAAATTAGACTCCGATTACAAGAATGAAAGACATTTACGTTGGGTTCTCAGTCATTAGTTGCAATGAAAGGGCGTGGGCCCCTTTCCACTCACCAACACACGAAAACCTTATGGTTCGTCCCATCGTGACACTCGGACCAGCCAGCGAACCGAAAGAGCAGTAATCAAGGAGCCGTTGTAAAATCATCATAATGGTGCAATTAGAATGTCAACGGCAGCCGAGGCCATTCTGTGATACCTACTGATATTGAGCTTCCACATACACATAAATAGAACGTAGGAGGATAGGATCATACATCATATATGCCAGATATGCCATTCACATTTTTACTTATACATACACACACACAACACACACACACACACACACACACACACATATATATATATATTATATATATATATATATATGTGTGTGTGTGTGTGTGTGTGTGTGTATGTATGTATGTATATATATATATATATATATATATATATATATATATATATATATGTATGTATGTATAACTGAATCACGAAAGTTTGGAACGTGGTAAATGCATAAATAAAGGTACAATCCACGAAGGAGAGTGTAACACTGGAGTAACTGCAAGATCTTTCGACTCAATGTCCTTTACTAAGCAGAATGACTGACATACATGAGAAACTGAGAGGACAAGGAAGGGTCCTATAAGTGACAGATAGGGCTTATAAGGAGATATGTACCTAGAATCCAACACACCTGGAGAATTAGTAACCGTCCCGAGATTACAAAAAGATAAGGTCCAACTGCTCAGACACAGGGACAAGACAATTAGAGGATTATACAGGGCAGCAACTGACCACATCCATGTTTATGCTCGCTTGGGAAAGTTACAAATTCTCCAGGTGTACTAATCTCCTTATAATCCCTATCTATCACTTATACTACCCTTCCTTGTCCTCTCAGTTTCTCATGTATGTCAGTCAGTCTGCTTAGTAGTGGACATTGAGTCGTAAGATCTTGTAGCGACTCTAGTGTTTCACTTTCCTTTGTGGCTTATACTTTATATATATATATATATATATATATTATATATATATATATATATATATATATATACATACAATATACATACAAACATGCTGTATGTTCATGTTTCAACTCATTCCATTGAGGCTTTCTTCATTTTTCATTCTATTAGTAGCATACAAAAGTGCGTTTTGCTTAAGAAGGCCTTACAGTACAAGCGCAAGATCTTGTACTATTTCTTGTGACAAAAAGATATGTATATATTGTTACGTAATGGCCGTGCAACGTCTACAGTTTAATTTAGGAATAAACAAACATCTGACAAAATTGGGTGCCACACAGACAACAACAGAATTCAGGGAGGTAATGGAAATGCAATGTTACACTTAATCATTATTACATGAATCAGAAAATATAAACACAGGAGCTACAAGCACTAGCTCAGTGGTACTAAGTTTACATTAGTTCATGAATCAATGAGTGCTTCTATGCAAAACCAAAGAATGTTCAGTCATCTATGGAAAAGAATTGATTGAATGAAGGGATTATTGCAGCTAGCATGGAATTTAAAATGATAAATAACAGCTCTTCAATCTTCCACCTTGCGACGTGATAACTGATGATAGGAGAAACACTTTGGCACTGTGGGAACACAGACGATGTAAATTAAGAATACACTGTAACTTCGATTTTTAAAAAACACGATTAATGTAACTGGGGCTTGCTTAAGGCAGAGAGGGTAAGTAATCTAACATTGATACAAGATAGCAAAATGAAAGAACACTTATGGTTATGAGTCACAAATGTTTTTTCACTTCATTTATTCTCTGAAGGAGATGCAATGGTGCTTTAGATTATATATGAGAGCAGGCAGAAATTAAAGAAGTAAGAGAATTTTGCATTAAAACAAATTCTAAAATCCACTGTACCTTTGTCCTCTGGACGATCGGAGTCTTGAGCATAATGCCAGGCTTAGAAGTTACATGATTTTTTGTGGGAAATTTATCAACAGCACAGAAGCAAACAGTCGATGGCGGGGAAGGGGAGAGGGGAGGGGGCGAAGAGTGGAGTCCCAGTCGCTGAGTCTATACTGACAGTGACCTAACCTCAGATAAAATGCATCGGGGGCAGCTGCTTCGCTGCCTCTAATGGGATCGGCTCTCCCATGCTTCCTTGTCCATCATATTGGGGTGTTCTTGGGGCATTTACCATTAGAAATCGCCGGCTTTTCTCCTGTCTTTGGACAGGTGACCTGAAATGAAAATTTGAGATGATAGCTCAACAGGGCTCGAAATGATACAAGACAATAGGAATCACTCATTAAGCTGTGGAGGAAGGAGAAGTTTAGAAGGGGAGCAAAGTGTGATTATTTGTCATGACCAATCTTTAATGACTAATGCTTCCATACACCAACATGGGTGGTCTGGCTCCTGACTCTTTTTTATTTACTGAAATCTAGTATGTTTTATTTTTCAGATTTCTTAAAACTGAGGGCTTAAACACAGCCATAAAATGTATGTATGTTACAATATATATATATTATATATATATATATATATATATATATATATATATATATATATATAATGATTTTTAGTTCTCTGTCTGCAAAAATGAGGTAGCTACTTACTGAAACTCCTGAAAAGGCCCTGTTAGAGAACAGAATCATAAAGAAAAAACTCTATGGCTGAAGGCCAGTATCAACAGAGAGAAGATAGATGTAAATCTCTAGAGGTTTAGTTTAAATGAAGTATATTTACACCAAATTACGTGAGTTACTCAAATTATATCTTAAGGGTGACAGGGACTCGCAAAGGGTTAACGTAAAGGGGTTGACTGCAGGTCAACATGT
>NC_087203.1:11164492-11199492 GCF_015104395.2 Macrobrachium nipponense
TGAACTAATACTCACCTAACCTCAAAGTCAATTACTAGAAATTGTAATTCCTCATTAAAAACAAGCATGGTCTCTATCCACTGGCCCTTTTAAAGTACTGGAAAAGCTTTTCATCACTTACGGACAACTCAACAGTTAACCCCTTATCTGACAAGTATACCAAAAAAACATATAATATTCAACCCCCATTTATATGCCGCAATTTTCAAAGTAGATTCTAAAACTTCCAAAGGTTATACATCCTCTGAAATCTTCCCACGTGAAACTGCTATTACCGTTTACACTTGACTCACTTTCTTTTCCAACATTAACTGGCATAGTTTGAAGTGTAAAGAAGACAATGGTGATGTCTATGTCACTATCTAATAGGAGTCTGAACCTCATCTATATGTTATGTATCTCAAAACTAAATTCTACAACATCCCTAAAAATAACACTTCACCCAAAAAAAAACCATGTAAAAAAACCATTAACACTAATTAATCCCAGTTACAGATTTCCCCTAATAACAAAATTAGGACTCTATCACCATATTACCAAACGTAGTTTGCATCACACAAAAAAAAAGAATAATAATTACCGTCACAGCCAAATCAGTAGCACTCCATGCATAACCCCCTAAATTCATCATAATGGAATGTCATCATTTACAATGCTAGAAGAAGAAAAACCCTATGAATATCCAACTCTAAAGAAAAACATCAACAATAGTCTCATTTAGGACACCTCTCAACGTCGTCAGCACCAAACGTCTTGTTTATTCCAAAATTCCACAAACAGCCACATTTCCCTGTCTAACTAACCTCATCAACCCCAAAGTCACCATTAACCTCAAAATATCCTCACTAATACCACAAATCCTCATTAATCCTCCAAAGGAAATACTCCCTAAACTCTAATCAGCACTAGTACCAAAAACACCTATCTCCATTATATAACCACCAATATAAAACACCCTGCCTCAGGTTAAATACACTAAGCCACTCTAATACCACCAAAATATATAACACCAAAGAAAACCACCTCTGTGTGATATAATCTCAGAAAAACACTAAGTATGAATTATTATTCATAAATCACAAAAGTAACATCTGTGACGTAACCTCATTAGACCGCAAACCACCAAAAAACCATGAAACCACAAAACCACAATGACCAGTACCACCGATCACTACCCCATTGGCTCATATAATCAACCACCAAAATCATAACCACCAAAACTTAAATAATGCCACAACATTTATCCTCATCCCGGTAGTAACACCATAGTATTCATCTTATAACACCAAAGGATATCAACCCTTATTTCCCTCAGAAAACTCCCATAACTCCAGTATTTTCCCACATTGTTTAGCTCACAGTATTTTCCCCACATCGTTTGACCCAAATTATTCCATTATTACACCATTACCCCAGGTATTTACACCGAATCGCTACAGTTGCAAATAATAAGAAGAATAGTAAAAAAATAGTGTTAAATAACACTGATTAACTAAAACATAAGCTCTACAGGTTTCTGTCTTCCATATTTCACCATCCATTAGAGAGAGAAAAAAATGCATAACAGCGCAATTTCCAATTTTTGCCATTTTTCCTTCTTGATCTTAGTTAGATGTACGCATTAATCTAGACGGACCAGTCTTCTCATCCAATAGGGCTCTCAAATTTTGGACCTAACTTATAATTGATTTTCATTTCTCACGTTGACCTTTCAGAGCACATTATCCCCAACAGCAACTTCAACATCTAATGGTTTCCCATTGCTTCTTTCCACCATCTCTCGTGTCTTCAACTCAAGATTACGGCTGAGACAGGCATGTCTCTCTTTTGCCATAGATTTTAATGTTTTGATTGTATCTTCCCCACAGGAAAGTAAAGGCAACAAATCAAATGTGCCTTGCGCTTGGCAACCAAATAATGCTTCGAATGGAGACATTTTAGTAGAATCACTGACCATAGTATTAATACTATGCTTAGCTGTATCTATATATCTATCACAGTTCCTATTGTTTCCACCTATGGTTGTCCTGAGTGCCTTGAGCACCTTTCTGTATGCTCGTTCACACAACCCATTAGTCTGGTCTGTATGGAAGAATCGTTACATTCTGTATCCCCATAACTTCTGCCAGACACTAAGGTCCTATTCACAAATTGCCTAATATTATCAGACAACAAAACCTCAGGTACCCCATAACGAAATATAAATCCAGTGAAGAATGCCACAGCTACTTCTTCTGCTGTTTTATGCTTTAGAGGGAAAATATCCACTACCCTCGTCAGTTCATCTATTACCACCAACAAATACCTTCAGCCATGCCCTGATTCACAAAAATTCCTCAAAATATCCATATGTACTCTCTGAAATGATCTACCTGCCATAGAATATGACCCTAATTTGCAAAGAAGTCACCCTTGTAGTTTTGCAAGCATTGCACACTGTACACTTTTCCAAAACATTTTCCACATCTGCCCACATATTCTTCCAAATATATTTGTTACACATCTCATTATACATCTTTTCCACTCCAAATGTGAAAACTTACCAAACTTGTGATGTAAATATATCTAAGAAAACTACTGGAATAGGAATTTCGGAATCATGGTCTGTGACGTATCCCTTTTACTTTCACTAGTCCTTAATCTATATTTAATTTTCCTAACCAACAGATTACCCTTTAATTCTAAACCTGGAAAAGGCAACTTTTAATCGTTCTTGACTAACTCACCTCTGGAATGCTTTGCGTCCGGTAGTGATTTATCCTCATCTTACATTTGCTCAATGAGACTGATATCCCATTGTATAGAATCACCAGTAACCACACGCACTTACAACCCTTTCGTATCATAAAAACTTCTACTAAGAGCATCTACTACCACATTATGTCTGCCATCTATATATTCGAGCTTTGCATCCAAATCTCTAATTGTTAGGAACCATTGAGCTCTTTTAGGCGACAGATCTGGCTTATCAAAAAGATCTAATAATGGTTTGTGGTGAGTAAGAACTTCTAATTTATTCCCCGTTAACAACATATCAAAATTAACCAAGATTGATACTACAGCAAATTTCTGCATAAGGCAGGTACCTATTCCATCCAGACTGGCTTCAGTCCCTAATGTGAAAGGTTCGCTCAAATCCGGAAATTTCTGGACCAGAGGATTCACTAATGCATCCTTAACTTTCTGAAAAGCTACTTATTGCGGCTCCCCTAGGAAGATTTAATATTCTCCCACAACACATCTGTTAAAGGAGCTGCCAAGGTACAAAAACCTTTCTTGAAACAACGGAAAAACCCAGCCATTCCCAGGAAGGAATGGACTTGCTTTTTCGTTTTAGGGACAGGATAACCTGCAATTACTTCGACTTTATTGTCATTTACTCTAACTCCCTCTTTAGATATGACATGCTCTAAATATGTAATATGCTTCTTTAAGAAGTTGCACTTGGGTGACTTAATTTTCAAGCCTACTAACCTAAGTCTCCTAAGAATAGCCTTAAGCACTTCCATGAAATGCTCAATCGAATCTGTTGCAATCAATATATCATTCATGTACACAAAGGCATTCTTGCCCAATAGCCCATGCAAACTGTTCACACTAACCTCATAAAGCCATAGGACTACTAGATAAACTCGAAATGGCCTTGGGCAATGAGTTTGTGATAAATTCTCGACTATCGTCACTAAGAGGAACCTACTTTGATCCCTGCATAAGGTATATTGAAAAGTATGTTACGCATCCCAATTTCCACAAGAAGGCCTGGTATGCAGACGACTGGATAACAATCAGGAATTGTCTTTTCATTGAATTTATGGAACTCTACACATACTCGGACTGAACCGTCCTTCTTAGGCACTGTCAACAAGGGGAAGTTGTACAGGGACACACTGGGTCTAGTAATTCCCTCCTCCTCCCATTTACTAACCTCTTTCTCTACTTGTTCCCTGATTTTGTCAGGTATACTGTACATGGGAATAAAGATGTGTTTGATCCCCTCTTCTAGATTCACCGTATGTTTTAACACCTTAGTTAGCCTAACGTATCCCCTTTTAAAGCCACAATATACCCAAATTCAGCCAAACCTTTGCTTGATTAATATTCCCAGGTGTGTGGGGGCGGACGTGTTGGAGTCTCTCTCGCGTTTCTTTACAGAAAAGAAGGGTAAGCAATGTGTTTATAGTGTCTCCATGTAATACCCGGCGTATTAGTATATCTGCATTGCAGATATACTAATATTCTTTCTGCTCCAATCAGTGCCTTAGAAATTTTTCAAATCACAGCTACTCGAGGCCTGTTGGTCCTGGAAAATGGGTAAAAGAATCCAGTGTATGGGTTAGTGCTTGGCCCTTCCTTTACCACAAAAATGTCATCCGACCAACCTCCAACCGTTGCACAAGTGACCCTGGCACCTACCGGTGCTTGTGCCCCACACACAAGCTCTGTAATCGTGAACAACTGTCTTTACTTTATACACTACCAATCAAACTGTTTTGACGTCAAGTCCATCGTATAATCTGTCAGTGATGTCTTCTCCGATGAGGAAATTAACGTTGCATATACGAAACGCAAAGATCTGATACCAGAGAGCATTCTCAAGGAGCGATCCGCAAAAAACCTGACCTTTCACAAGAAAATATCATATATCACTAAGTGGCTAAGGACCTGCTCAGTGGAAATCTACACCGATGACCCTTACAATCTGCCTCCAAAGGGGCCTGCTGATCTAACCCTATCTGCAGTGTACCACACGGCAGAAAATGCCTTCCAAACAGCAAAATCCCTCTCAGAAATAATTTTTTAAAAACTCGGAAAAAATCGAGGAGACAAATGATAAATTCTCAAGAATCTGGGACGTGATCAAAGGACTACAGGAATCCCTAGACAGTCTTAAAACTGTGGAAACAAATAATCTCGCATTGATCTGGGATGCGATCAAAGGAGTGTAGGAATCACTAGACAATCGCACAGATAGCCACCAGACTCCTTTGAATGCGGCATCCAGTTTTTCCTCGCCTCCCAGCAACACAGGAGCGCCCCCATCACCTATAGACCGTTCTGAGGGGACTGTTGGTCTCCCAACTTCTTCTCCCTCCCCAGGGAAAGATAGATCTCCAGTGACGATTACCATCCCTCGGGATTCTCCCCATCCTATCTCTACCCCCAAACCCCCCATCGTGGATGCTGATAAGAGTGATCATGAGGGGTCTGGCAGATGGCAGATACAAACAAGCTGAAAAAAGAGAAGAACCCCTCGTTTGGCCGCTGGACCGGAGCCCAACACTCGTGTTTCATTTCGCCTGAAACCTGAGAAGAGATGTCATGTAGTAATTCACAATCTCCACTCATCGGTGATGCTAAACGCCATAGTGAAGAGTCAAGTTTCTCACTGGCTCTGACCCACTCATCTCTCACAAACTCCCATGCAAAAGCAGGGTCATTTCCACTGCAAGCGGAACATTCCTCTCCTAAACGTGTTCTGCAAAAACTTCAAAGGCATCATTGCATTGCAAGAAATGCTCCTCTGGCCACATGACCTTGTCATCTGTGAATCAATTCAATACCTTTTCGACTTCATTGATGCAAGTACAGATCTAATCGTAGCGAGTCGCCCGAAAGGGGGCCTGTCTTCCCTGTGGCACAAATCGTTAGACAATATGATAAAGGTGATGATCTACAGAAGTGACAGATTACTGAGGTTTCAGGTGACAGTAGGGAACTCTAAAATCCTAATAATTAATGTTTATATGCCCTGGAAAAATAACAATAATTTTGATCATTACACAGTATTATTCACGATTCTCCTGCTGATCATATTTTTATAATTGGGACCTTAATTCTCACACCACAAAACAATTATATAATGAACTTACTCGCTTCTGTCAAAATCATGCTCTCCAAATTAGCGATGTAATGCTCCTCCCTCCCCCCTGCTATTCATATGTACATAATAGAACGGACGCAGTTACAACCTCCTGGCTGGACCATTGTATCACATCTCCACAACTTCATGATTCTAGTATGAACTGCAATATTCGCAACGATCTTGCAATGGGCTACGATCACATCCCATTACAGGTGTCATTCAGTACCCCATCCCTCCCTACCGTGAACCTCCTAACTGACTGCCCACCATTGGTAAACTGGGATTTTAAAAACCAGCAGAAATCCATATACTCTTGGGCAACCACGGAAACCAGGTTGCGGTCAATAGTTCAACCGGCAGACACCTTACTTTTTACTAACACAAATTGTAGAAATGACCACCATAGGAGGACCTGAATGAATTCTATTCGAACATAATCTCTGCCATAATTGCTTTGAGCAGGGCTGCCTATAGATTTCGTCAAGGTAATTCTCGTAATATACCTGGATGGAATGACTTGGTTAAAAATCTATATACATACTCACGAGAAATGTTTTTACTGTGGAGGCAAAATGGTAGCCCGAGGGAAGGACACCCTGCATTACTAATGAGACAGGCAACAGCGCAGTTCAAACTTGCTCTTAAGCACTGCAGATTAAATGAAAAACAACTAAGAGCTAATGCAATGTCTAGAAACTTAGAATCTGGTGATTATCCTCGTCTTTGGAAAGATATCCAGTCCTTAAATCTCAAAACTAAAAAGCTATCACAGAGAGTAGGGGAAGCAGTCGGAGACGAGGCTATCGCAAGTCTGAGCGGAGATCACTTCAACAATATCCTGAATTGCATAAATGATCAAGGTTCCCAAAGGGATGTAGATAACCTCCTTACTGATAACATTCAATTTCATTTTGCAAACCGTATTACGCCAGGTAACATCAGCGATGCCATAAACAGCCTACCTAACAATAAATCGCACAGCTGTGATGGGCTTCCTGCAGAGACTTTCAAATTCTGCCATCCGATAATTTACATTTTGCTAGCTGTCCTATTAAATGCATGGATAGTTCGCCAGTTTCTTCTAGACTCCCTACTCTTAGTTCACTTGATACCATTAATCAAAAACAAGCCAAAGGATGCAGCTGACCCTGGCGACTACTGGCCAATTCCAATCGCAACAATCACATCGAAGATACTTGATTCAGTTCTTCTAGTGAGACTTCTCCCGTTTCTACACACCACTAACAACCAGTTCGGATTTAAAGCAAACCACTCAACCAACACCTGCATCTACATACTGAAAGAATTGCTGAACTCCTACCTATCATCAGCCTCTCCTGTTTTCCTTTGTTTTGTGGATGTGAGAAAAGCATTTAACAGAGTAAACTACCTGAAGCTCTTCCTGAAGCTGCATAAAAGAGGCACACCCCTATATCTAATTGGCATTTTATATTGCTGGTTCTCCCCACAGCAATTCTGTGTTAAATGGGGTAATGTATTATCGTACAACTTCGGCTCCCTCAATGGGCTTCGGCAAGAGGGCATTCTCTCTCCATACTTGTTTAATACGTACACAGATGCCTTGAATGTCAAACTGAACTCACTCCCAATCAGATGCACTGTCAATGAAACATCTATAAACAACCTCTGCTACGCTGATGATATGGTTCTGATTCCCCCATCAGTGCAAGGCCTCCAACGACTCATCGACACTTGCTGCCAATATGCAGAGGAATTTGATATACTATACAACGAAACCAAGACCCAGTGCATGTCGCTGCTCCCGAGATCGCTTAAGCATATTGCAGAACCACAAATTTTCCTCAGAAACCATCGGCTGGAATTTGTGCACCAATTTCCGTATTAAGGTCAATTATCACCAATGACCTAAAAGATATGGCAGACATTGAGCAGAGGCGTCGTAAACTATGTGCAACTGGCAACAATATTGCAAGGAGGTTTGCCTTCTGCCACTGAGACGTGAAACTGCTACTCTTCATAGAAAACCACCTGGATAATTTAAAAATCACTGTAAGGCAGACAATGTCCAGTCTGATAATCCGAGTGAGAAACAGCAGCAACTCGCTCATACAAAGCATCCTAAGGAGTGAAGCAAGAAGAAGATCTATATTGTGGGAAAGATGGAAAATGAGGCCTTTGTCCCCTGAAGGACTTAATCTCTGTATTGGCAAGATGTCATCTGCAGAGTCTGTCATTATTATTATATTTATTGCTGATATTTTACTTTTTCATTATTACTGTGAATGCTATCAAGTTAAAGTTTTTCTACATTCAATTTTCGTATTTAGCCCTCTGGACCTGACTACTGTAACCACCTAAGGTCTCTAGTTGAAATTTAAGTCATATAATCTTTGCACTAGCTGTTATAACTCTAAGTGCATTTTTTTCTCACTAATATCATTACTGTTATTACCAGTATTATGATTACTATCTTTTATGCCACCTCAGCTATTTTGTGGATAAGTGCCAATTATTCATGTTTTATCATGTTGTCTCATGTATCTAGATTGTGTATGTTACTGTCTGTATTTTGTATATTCCATGTGTATGGCCCTGAGCTGAAAGAGAGGATATTATTATTATTATTATTATTATTATTATTATTATTATTATTATTATTATTATTATTATTATTAATTGAAGCTTCTTTATTCTCTTTGTAATCTGAATCAGCTAAGTGATCCCTAAAGATTTTCCTCCTCATTTGCATTTTTGCCTCTGAGAACTCTGTTTTTCCCTTTACAATAGCCACTGAACCACTATCCTCACTCCAGTCCTGGAGGTCTACCACATAAGTATTATTCAGATATTTCCTAACTGTATCATTACAATTCAACAATTCCATCTATGTGACACCTGTTTGGTACCTTGTTTACCGACAACATGCTAATAACACCTTTTAATTTTTTACTACCCTCAGTTATACACACACCTCTTTGGGTATTTTTACTTCCCTCAACCTGACTTTCACCATAGTCATTGTACCAGGATTTAAAATAATATCCTCTGATAAAACACCTTTATATACATTATCCCCATTACCATTATACACAGCACCCTCCTGTGACTGGTTATTCACCCCATGTTCCACATCCACATGAATATCACCCATGTTTATATTAGTATCCCCCATACCATCAACCATAACCCACATGTCAGTAACAGTATCACCATTGTTATCAATATCATTATTATTAACAATACCACCGTTATATTACAGCATTATTATCACCAATATCACCATTATTATCGTCATTATTACCACCAATATTACCCATGTTAACCTCAGTATCCTCATTTACCTCAGTTCCATGTACACCCACACATGGAATAAAAACACCCGGTATCCCAACTGTTATGCCCCTAACACCTGTATGGACCGATATCCTGTTTTTCCTACATGCAGGATAGCCCAACAAAAGTCTGTTGGCCAGCGCAACCCCTTTTATCGCCAAAAATGGTTCTATTAACTTTTGATCACCCAGTGCAAACTGCACTTTTATGAAAACTAAGGTATTTAAACTATGGGCTTGCATATCACACACCGTTTCTGTTGAGGGTTTCAAAAAGTATTGGGAGAACATGGACTGATATAGATCATAGTCCATTAAATTAACTGAAGCTCCTGTACCTCCAAAAACTGGGATTTTTTACATCACCCACTGTTCCTTGTACTATTGGCCTGGGCTCTTGGGCTTCCCGCACGAGACCATAATGGCACATACTAGTCATCTGTACCCTTTTCGTTCATCGACTTTCCAAAAATTTTGCTGATCTATTGGCCCCTTTGAGTGACCTTCTTGGGAAGCTCCTGTATTAGAACTCTCAGAGTTCTTAGGTGTGGGTCTTGCATCCTCCGTTTCTGAGACGGACAAGACTACCAAAAGTGATCTGCACTTTTGCATGCGTCACAGTTTATTGGTTTGCCCTTGCTTATTACAATTGAAGCAACGCAACTGTTGTCCTGGATCCCTAGACCCCCTCTTATATTCCACTTTTGCACACGATCAGGGGGAAGGTAAGCTTAAATCCAATCCCTTTGTGTTAAGTTCCTTGGGCCGGTCCCATTAAAATACGTGATATCCACTATGGGACATTTGGACATATGTTTCCTAACCTGAGAATAGATCAGTTCCTCATCTGACGTAGGTTCAATCTTTTCATCAAAGCTATCTACAATGGCCGTCCGGGACATCATGTAGAAGCCAGGAAAAATGCAAGAATCTGTGCAAGTTACCAGGGAGATATTATTACCGTTTACCCATGTGGAATTCTCCAGTTTTTTTTTATTAATTCTCCTGCTGCATCAAAAGGTTGAGAGATATGCTCAATCATGGTCTTCTGACCTCTCCTAATCTTGTGAAAACCTCTCAGGTCTCTCACCATATCCCCGTGCTCCTTTGTACCATAAGCTGTCCTTAGAGATGCATGTAGTTCGGTGCATGACCAGCATTTTGTATACTGAAAACTGCAGCAACGATGTGCCAAGTCCCTTTTGTTGAAATCTAGTAAGGCCTTTGCCTCCCTAAATGCCCCTACATCATTTCTAATTCCTTTGGCATTCAAAAAGATATTAACACCAACGAAAATCTGAACTGGCCAAGAAAGAACGCCATCAAACATACCCTGAAAAGGGCGAAACCCCGCTGCAATATTAGTGATTTAATGCAACAAAGAGTGATTCTTATTGTCTCCTTCTGCCATTTTGTCTCTCTTAGAGAAGCCCTCAGTATTCAGCACTCACAAATCACCAAAAGAAATATACTAATCCCAACACATAAATATTCCCAAAGTGAATATTCCCTGCTCTCTACGCCAAAAAGGAAAAAAACACCCTTTCTACTCTCATGATCAAGGTTACCCCCCAAGCTGATTGAAATACAGGCCAAGCGCGAAAGATAAAAACACTCTCTATCTCGTTGCTACCCGAGGATTTCTCCTGATCTCGCCCAAACCTTGGGTGCCCTCCAACCCCAAGTTGCTAGCCTGCACTGACCCACAGTTTTTGCCTTTACCAACACACTCACATAAAAGAAAATGAAACATGTCGGAGCCGCATGTTCCCATTAATAACTATTTCCTGAGAGAGTCAAAAAGATCAAACAACTTAGTTAATTACCACATAAAAGTCAAATCACAACATCCACACTTCAGTTACAAAGTCTCACCTAATGAAAAGGAAAAAAGGATAAAAAACACAATCTCGAGAGCGAGAGAGAGAAAAACGAAAAAAAAAGAAATTTAGCACTCACCAAAAATCCTCTTTTTCCACAGCATATCTGTTTGTTAATGTTTCCATGGCCGATGGCCCCAATACACCGGTAGCCTCTCCGTAATTATTACACTAATAACCACTGTATTAAGATAGCCACACCGCATTTATTAGTATCGCAAAAGCCTAGCCCTCACACTCTGTGACATTACTGCTTTCAGCAGCTCCTAGCCGAAGCAATCTGCTGATCCAAACCCAATCATGTTCCCCCAGTGACAGAGTGCCAATTGTCTAAATTCTAATTATAATCCCTTTTGCTAACATCTACGTGACTTCCTAACTCCTATTATGCACACCCCCCGTCTCTCCCGAAACGTAATCCATAAGCCTGATCGTCCTTCCCGACTGCCACCAACTCTTACAAGGGTCTAATTGATCTTGTCTAATAAAAGGAAAGGAAAACAATATCTGGTAACGTGACCTACCTCGAGCATCCTCCACTAACTGGCATCTCTGTAGCTAAATCAAGTTATTAGATCTAGGATAAAACCATACTCTGGGATAGAAAATAGAACCTTTATTTCCTCACCCACCCACCCCCACCCCCCCACCCAAAAAAAACTAACATGAAAAAAGGGAAATAAATTGGAAATCCCAAAAACATGAAATATAATCACTCCTAACAATAATCATCTCATTTAAAATGCCACACACTACCTCTTTCTGAACACATCAATTCAACCACTATTTCTATTTCCCCAAAAACTAAGAGATAAAAGTGTCAGGGAGAGAATTCATTGTATGTGGTGACATTCGAATTCATCTGAGGAAAGAAATCACAATTATCAGAAATAAAATCAAAATGGATACACACAACAAAAATACAAAAGCATAATTATGACATAAGAGAAAAAGAAATTTTTTTACTGCACTTCGACTTCTCTCGGGGCATCTGTAAAATGTTCAATTGTTTAACAAAATCTTTTATCACTATTACCTTTCTGGATGGATCTTCTGCGCTTTCCTCTAGGCCTCCTTCCATGTATCACTCAGTGGTTTCTTATCTAGAATAGCCGCTTTTCGCCTGCAGTCTCATTATATTACACTCGAGAACACATTAAATTGTTCAGTTAAGAACACAATTTGACTCTCCAGTGTCAGCAAGTCAGCAGGACTAAGAAGGTGATGTTATTGAGTTCCCTGCATCATGATCCGTCTGAGATTGAGAGATGGAAGACGGACATTCAGATGTTTTATAATGCAACGAAAGGGGGCGTAGACACATTCGATCAGATGTGTTCTTCATCAAATTGTGTTCGTAAGACACGAAGCTGGCCACTTTGTCTTTTCTACGAGATATTGAATATAATTATGGTAAATTCTTATATTCTCTATACGTCCCTGTCATCGGCAAAGAGTATGACAAGGCGAAGGTTCCTCAAGGAGCTCTCCATTGAATTTTGTGCTCCCCTTGTAAGTCATCGGTATTATACGTTGACCAACTTGTCAAGGCCCTTGCGTGTCCTGATGGCGGATACTTTTAGGCTGGCTGAGCTGGAGCACAGACCTCTTCCTGCCGTTGGCCACGTCAAGCTGCCCAAGCGTGTTCGCTGCCAAAGCTGCCCATCTAGACAAGACCACAAGACAAACACACCATGTTTGCGATGCAACGGGCCCTTCTGCCTACAGCATCAAATTGTCTTGTGTCCGAAGTTTATGTCTTCTATGTAGGTAAGTTACATCATGAATTTTTTTTACTACTGTTTGCACAAATACTATAATTTAAATCTTTACAAAATATATATCATCCATTTTTACCTAAGATATTGCGATAATTTTTTATACTTTTGTCGATATTACCAAATTTTCGAAATTATTTCCTTCTAGAAAAATTTCTTTTTGGTCAGATATTTGCTTTAAAGCTGAAAAATAATGTTCAAACATCCAGCAAGCAACCATAAAAGTTTCATGCAAATCCACAAATAATTAGATAACTAAATAACACCTCTTCCATTTCAGGTAGCAAATTTGGCCGTCGCACTTGGCGTGGTCGGGGGCCATTTTGCGGACATACCCGAAAGGTAAATATATATTCTTGTTTTCTATAGAATTTGTGATATTCTGGTTGATTTTCATGCATAAACATCATATTTTATACTAATTACATCAATGTTCATAAGACATTTTCCTGGTGAAACGAGGAGATTGACAAATGACCTTTACATTGGAGTACGTTTTTTTGGACAGATTGGTTTTTTAAGACTGCAAAATAGTGTGCAAACATCCAGCAAGCAATCATAATAGTTTTATGCAAATCCACGTATAATTAGATTAGTAAATAACACATTGAAATTTACATTCCATTCCTCCATTTCAGGTGGTAGATGTGGCCGTCGCACTTGTCGTGGTCGGTGGCCATTTATTATATATATCCGAAAGGTAAGTTGCCTTACCGCTATATATTCTTCTTCTCTATAGAATGTGTGATATTCCCGTAGATTTTCATGCATGAATATCATGTATTATAATAGTTACAGCGATTTTTATAAGAAATTGTTATGGTAAAACGAGGAGGTCAACAAATGACCTTTACATTGGAGTAAGTTTTTTGGGTCAGATTGTTTTTTTCTTATGACTGCAAGATAATGTTCAAACATCCAGCAAGCTACCATAATAGTTTTATGCAAATCCACGTATAATTAGATATTGTTTGTATTCACTTTGAAAATAGCAAACCTAACTAAAGTCTAGACATTGAAAATGAAAAAAAAAAAAAAAAACTCATGACAAAGTAAATTTTGAACCAAATATCACAGAAGTAAAAACAAAATTTATCAACCCCAAACTACAAAACTCATCTCCCTTCTGTGTGTGTGTGTGTGTGTGTGTGTATGTGTGTGTTTGTGTGTGTGTGTGAGTTAGAGAAATTTGAAAAGAAATCTCTCTCTCTCTCTCTCTTCTCTCTCTCTCTCTCTCTCTCTCTCTCTCTCTTCTCTCTCTCTCTCACGTGCTAATGTATGAGTATTGGGGATATAAAACATTTTTCATACAAAATTTTACAGTAACAAACAAATGAAAACACAGTTTCACAACAAATTACTGAAATATCAAAAGAACAAAACTCATACATGGAACTGTGTGCAGGCCCGCCCTTTTGTACCCTACGGTCCCACACCGTTATGCGTGGGGCCAACGTGAAGTTGACGTAAGTCAGCAATGTAAAACGTTACACTCGCGGCGTACGAACATCAGTATTACGTGCTGTGCCACGCATTACCTAGGGGATGTGCATAAGTTAGTCGGGCCAGTTCCGGTAAGCGTCACGCCATGCTTAGCGTAGAGCGTACATTTGTGGCGCACTGTAAGGCGCTGGCTTTACGCCCACCGGCCCGTGTCACGTTACCAGCTGTTCAAGGCCACTTCACCGCGTAGATGCCCACGTTCCACATACGTGGGCATGCGCCGTCTTGATACGTGAATGTGTGACCCCAGCATAATGCACTGGGAGAAGACCCTCCTATCATAGGCACCGACGACGGCCTTTCACTTTATCGAGTCAGTTCACTCTCCCATTGCGGTAACATGTCACAAAATGCACGCTCACCAAATGGCTGAGTAATGTTAAATAAGAAATAATAATATTTTTTGGATTATATGCAAGGAACAAAGTTCACGTGCATGCAAACAAATAAAAACCTCCTTTATATCGTGTTAAATCAAGTAATATTTGAGATATCACACTATCACACTGGTAATAGTGATTCCACATCTTTTCCCTTATTCAGTTAAAGATAAATATCATCAAATTAGAACTCTGCAAAACCTACCAAAATAATAAAGTTGACTGATTGTCTGGTAAGTTGAGTTCAAACTGTTAAGGCAGGTAGATTAGTATCCTTCATGTCCACGGAAGTGAGGTCTAGTAGACTTTTCTTTTTATCGACGAGGACGTCAAGGAAAGCGTCTAACAAGACCCTTCTTCCCTTGAAGCACTTGTCGAAAAAAAAAAAGTCCTACCTTGTGCTTCACTTCCGTCTTCTACGGCAGCACTGTACTTATTAGTAACGGGAACACTAAGGATTGATCCTATTGACAAGCCATTCACCGATCAAAGAAGTTCCCTTCAACGTGAAAGGAAGGGGGCCTCCGTCGTACATTGAGTCTCTTTCAATAGCTTTCCAGATCTATAGATGATCCAGATGGTTTCCTGAACAGGGACGTTGGCAAATGCCGATTACGTCCAGAGATGTGATGCCTTCGTCATGCTCAAGATCTATGGTTGTATAGAAATTACAACTCCGTGGAATTATTGCATACTTTTTTGCAATAATTGCGTAAAACAATAAAAAATTTTGCATCACATCTTTTGCTTTCCACTAGAACTTAACAAGGTAAGGTTCAATTCAAAGAAGTTTTATGAGAGATTTCTCAGTAAAAGCTTTTTCTTTCTTGTTTACGTAGAAGTGAGCTTGATTTTTCATAAAAAGTGCTAATAACAGCGTTATAGCTCTGCTTAAAATATGAAGCAACTAACTCATTCCTAGGGATAAGCATTTTTTCAAGTTTCGCACAAATTCGTTTTTATGAATATTACTGAACTAACGCCTTAAATTTTCGCTCTTTGTCTCACTGTTTCCATTGTATTTGCCTTAAAATCAAGGATATATTTTTCAGAAATTTACTGGTCTTTGACGTAATTCCTCTAGGCAGAAAGAATCTCTCTCTCTCTCTCTCTCTCTCTCTCTCTCTCTGTGTGTGTGTGTGTGTGTGTGTGTGTGTGTGTGTGTGTGGGAATAGGAGATACTGACTGAAATTCCATGATCCCAATTAGTTATTAAACAGGAAAATGGCGTGAGGTATATCAATGTCCAAACAACAAGTGATACTTAATTGATGAGTGCCTTTCGTCAGAGAGAATGATTAGACAATTAAGTATGTCAATTAATGATGGCCTTATTAGGCAGGCAGTCTAATGGCGTAATTCCAGCAATTCGTCCACAGCTCTAACTAGCTTAATTCAAGATATTTGACGAGAATTCCAAAGAAAAACTCTTCGAAATAAGTCTTTTTGATTGACTCATTCTTTCTAAGGTTACCAGGATTATTTATGTGTGTGACGAAGTGCTAAGCATCTGGTTGCTATACTTACCATTTGTAATTGTTAGAGCACGAGACTTAAGCCTGGGTCGGGGATACCATTTAACAAGTACCTGGTTACTACATACTTCACAACAGCCAGGCACATGAACCTTCATCACAAATACCAAACGACTGATTACTCTAAAGGTAACAGTAATCCCTTACAGAACTTCCTATTCAAGTAAACAATCAGACTATGTTCATTAAAACAGATGTGAGGTAGTCTTAATTAAAGGGCATCACTCTTTCAACAATTTTAAAATTAAGTATTTCACTGGTTCTGATTCACTTCAGGAAAACAGTACAATTACCAATCTATGTTCTTACCTAAACAAAATTAAATAAAGTGGTGGATTAATAAAATGCTCATATAAATTTTAATACAAACATTTATTTCTAATTTCAGAAATTATAAGTGAAATTCACAATCTCAGAGAAATTTGTAACTGCTTGAAAACAAAAGTTTAATTAATTCGTGAATTAATCATTACACAAAATTAAATAAAAGTTTATTAAAGAAAATTAATTAATCAAATTTTAATCATTCTAGAAAATTTCAAATTATAAAGCAATAATTAAATTTGAAAAGAAATTTAATTAAATGCAAATTAATTCACTTGTTAGACCAAAACAATCATACAACAAGAAATATTCAAATTAATTAAATAAAATGAGAATATAAAAAAAAAAACAGAATAATATGGAAAAGCACTAAAAGCAATGACAGTACAAACTTTAAACACACAAAATGGATATGTCGAAAGAACAAAATAAAACGAAAAAATGTATAAAAAGTAATCATTTTTTCCAACCACTGCAAATAAAACCTTAAAGTGCACTTCAAAATACCTGTAAAGTATAATACCTTCAGTCACTGCAGTTTCACGCAAAAAGAAAAGCCTGTTACCATCATCAACACTTTTGTGGCACCACACTAAAATAACAACAACGCTGCTCAGATTCCACTAACAACAAATATGTTACTAAGAAATTACGCAGAGCTAGTAATATCAAGTGACAAGTTTATACAAAAACATGAGTTACGTTACGGTAATGGAACCGAAACTCGTGAGCAAGCGAGAGAAAGAGATGAACAGAGGCATAACAGCCTCTTCACCGCACGTGAGTCTCGGAATAGAATGAGTCGTTTTATGGGTGTTAAAAAGGGCGTACCAGGGCGAATGGGACCCCTTGGTTGAGCATCGTGTTCAAGACGAAAACGTAGTTTGAGCATTTCCATAATGTCATGGAATTTTCCAATTCACTATTAACCCTCTTGCGCACAGGCCAAAAACATAAGGGTGTAAGGTACGCGACTTTTCCCCTAGGGCGAAAAGAACACATGCAAGGAAAAGTTTTTTGGTAAAATTCGGTACATCCGAACTATAACTGATATACACTTCTGGTTAGTGTTATTATGTCGTAAAATGAATTAATTATTTTCTAAAGCAATCAGAGCATCTTTACGGGGCTTAGAAATAATAAAAACGACGTGATGAACGGGAAATTTTAAAGAAAAATCTTAGATATTTGTGGGAAATAATCATGAAAAATATGATAATTAGGTTTGGGGAGTTTGTTTCATACCTGAATTATGTAGAAATGTTTGATCTTTCACGTGGAAGCAATAATTAAGCTATAGATGTGTTTATTAATAAGCAGTAATTGATTCAATAATGTTAATTTTTTACGGAGTGCAATTTTCAGATTTTCCAACCTACTTATGCTGACGTTTTGTATCGTAGCTAAGTAACCTAATGGCTTCAGGTTTGCGTTTTCTTCGAGATTCATCTGCTGACCCAATGGCGTCAACTACGTTTTCTATGATTGACGCATTTTTTCATGAATTTTTCCCGAAAATAACTTACATATGGCGTGCCTGGCAAGTGATCTGTGCACTTACGGAACAAAATTTATTGACTTACTCCGCGTCATCAGACCATAAGTCAATGAGTCCTCTTTTGACAAATTGAAAGAGATAAGAGTCACTTTATCATGATAGTAAAGTTTCAGAGCAAAAGTTAGTGCAATTATAAAATTAAACACGATATGTCATCATTGTATGGAAAGTTCCCGAAGGATCTGATACAACATCGAAAGATCTTTACGTGATCACGTACGTGAATGAATCTTTCAGCTGCGTTCCAAACAACATCAACTGAGACAAAGAGGGAGCTGCCTCAGTGGTTTTAAGAAGGGACAAACAACCCCTTTCTTCTGAATAGAGCACCCTCTCTTTGCGCCTCTTACGCTACCTTCTCTCTCTCCCTGCCTTTAAGTTCTTTCTCAACAGTGAATTATATAGTATTTAAACATATTATCTTCAAATATGGGATTCTGAACACAAAAATATACATTTTGCAACATTACACACAGTTTCTGATGGGAATTAATTGTATTACCAAAACCAGAAGTGCATTACGAAACTCATAGTATAAGATTCCTCCCCCAAGAAGATTAATTATCCCTGGGTTGAATCCAACGATTCACAACGGAATAAATAATCAGCACCTACATTGTTCTTACCAGATATACTATGCTGAGCTTTTAAATTATACTGTTGCAAGCAAAAAGACCAACTGGTCAGTCTTTGATTATGATTTTTCATCTGCTGTATAAATGATAGGGGATTGTGATCACGCAACACTAAAACTTCTTCATTCCTAGGTCTGCTCACATACACTTCAAACTTTTTCAATGCTGTGATTAAGGCTAGAGTTTACTTCTCCATTTTTGCTTAAATTTCTGACGCTTTTTCAGTTTTGAAGACAGGAAACACACAGGGTGTAGTAGGTTATTTTCATCTTCTTAAAGTAGAACAACTCCAATTCCACAGTCAGAGGCATCAACTTGTATCACAAATTTCTTATTAAAGTCTGGAGCTTGAAACACTGGTCTTGAAGCTAAAACGGCTTTTACCTTCTCAAAGGATTCTTGACATTCTGGAGTCCAAACAAACTTAGCTTTGGGACTAGTTAAGTCTGTCAAGGGGGCTACTACGACTGAGAACTTTGGACAGAAATGAAGATAGAATCCAGCCATGCCCAAAAATCTTTGTAGTTGTTTCCTAGGTGGGGTAGCCTTACGGATACCTTCTACATTAGCGTTCATTGGAGCGAGAGGGACTTTCCCAACTTCAAACCCAAGGTACTGAACAGTTGCCTTCCCAAACTCACTTTTCTCCAGGTTGATTGTTATTCCTGCCACTTGTAGTTTCTTCAAAATTTTCTTCAAGATCTGCAAATGTTCTTCCCATGTTGTAGAGTAAATGACTATGTCATCAAGGTATACACCTACTCTTTCTATAGATCCTAGCAGTTGATCCATCACTCGCTGAAATGTCGCAGGTGCATTCATCAGACCAAATGACAGAACAATATACTGATATAGTCCAAAAGGAGTAATAAAAGCTGACAACAACTTAGCATTTTCATGTAAGGGTATCTGATAATATTCCTTCAATAATTCTATTTTGGAAACAATCTTCGCTTGCCCAATATTATCAAGTAACTGATTTATGAGAGGCAAGGGATAATAGTCAGCCACACTGATGGAATTCAGTTTCCTATAATCAGTACAAAACCTAAATGACCCATCGGGTGTCTTCACTAACACACATGGAGAACTGTAGTGACTTGAATGGGTTTTGCTAATCCATGTTGCAGCAAATACTCAACTTCTTTCTTCAAAGCATGTCTATGATAAGGTGATAAGTGATAAGCTCTTTGCTTGAATGGTTTTCCATCTTCTTGGATCTTGATCTCATGCTTGGTCAGATTAGTATGCCTTGGTACATCTGCAAAAATTCTATGAAACTTATTAATCACTTCACTCAATTCCTCATCTTGTTCAACATTCAGATGTTTCAGTTTATCCTCCAATTGAAGCATTATTCATCTTGCCTTCAGCTCCCAATTCATAGCCATCGTCGTCTTCTGTGGATGAAGTTGTCTGTGTTATTGACACAGGTTCAATTTTATTTTCTGAGAAGTAAGGTTTCAAGAGGTTCACATGTATCTTCTTTTGTCATTTTCTTCTTTTTGGTGCTTCAACCACATAAGCTCTATCACTTAACTTCTCAATTATCTTGTAAGGACCTTGAAATTTATTGGCTAGGGGAAATCTCTTGACTGGCAGAAACACTAACACTTGTTGACCAACACTAAAACTAAAAGAGAATTTTCTAATCTCTTCCAACCTTTTCCTTAAGTTCTTCACATACTCTCCTTGGATTTCCTCTTGATTTTCTTCCCAATTTTCTGCATAGGTTGTAAGGGGGGATTTCTGAATGGCTTCATTTGGTTTTCCAGCTATCTGGCAGGTATGACACTCCCAACAGAACCTGCTAACATCTTCATGAAGTCCAGGCCAGAAAAAATATTTCATGATCTGCTCCATAGTCTTTCTGATTCCCATACATCCAGATTCATGAGCTACTGTTACCACTTGCTTCCTCAATAGATATGCAATCAAAATCTGATGATATTCGCCCCATTCAGCATTTCCTGGTATATCTGAAGGTCTATACTTCCTCATCAGCAAACTTTCCTTCAGATAATAACAGGTAGGACTTTGTTGCATCTCTTATTGATCAACAGCTCTGAAGAACAAATCAGCTAACGATGCATCCTTCTTCTGCAAGTCCATTAGCTTCTCTCTTGTCACCTGTCCAACTTCAAGGGTTGAATATTCACTATC
This sequence comes from Macrobrachium nipponense, assembly GCF_015104395.2. Lineage (NCBI taxonomy): Eukaryota > Metazoa > Arthropoda > Malacostraca > Decapoda > Palaemonidae > Macrobrachium > Macrobrachium nipponense. The sequence goes on from NC_087203.1 coordinate 11,185,426, forward strand.
TGCTAACTCAGCCATTGTAGTTTCACTACTATTTTCAGGAACACTCTAACTACTCAGAGCCTCTTCAGGAACAACATATTCTTCTTCATCTTCTTTGAAATTCCCTTCTTGGTCAGCTCCATGGGAAGCATCACTCCCCTGGAACAATTCTTCTAATTTCAAAGATCCTTCACTTGATCCTTCTTGGACGTGCAAATCCTCAGTTTCTTCACCTACAGGCGTAATCTTCCTCATACTCCTGGTAGTTACACAGCTAGGGAACAGGTGGGGGTTATTCTTCTCTTACTCTACCGTAAGACTAATCCTCAACGGTTTGTCCGTTACTACAGGACAAGAAACAAATGGCACACAACCAACTTCATTTCCCAACAGAACATTTACACCTTCTACAGCCGTTGAGTCCTTCACAACAAAATCAACATTCCCTGTCACCAATTCACAGGGCAGGTGTAAGCAGCATATAGTACTTACCTCCTCTTCTCCTATACCCTTCAAAATGACTAAATCTCCTGTGAGATTCTTCTCCAACAGTGGGTGAGCACCACGTAACACCACACTATGGTTGCTCCCTGTATCACGTAAAATCTTGACTGGTACCTGCACACTCTCTTCTTGAGTTGCCAGGGTACCCTCATAGATATATGGCTTAAAAGCCTCCAAACTACTCAGCCACTCACTGCTTGAGGTTACATTTCCGCTGGTTGCTAAACACTCAGCTTGTTTAGTTTCAGTCTTCCCTGTAGTCTGAATCTTCCCTACATTGTTCTTAACACTGTGTTTCACCTGTTCACCTCTTACTATTTGACCAAGCTTTGACTGCTGATAATTCTCATAACACTCCTGACTGAAGTGTCCTGCTCTTACACACTTGAAGCAGACAACAATAGGCTTTTGCAACTGTCTTGAAAAATTAGATGAGGATTTCACATTACCTTGCTGAGGAGTATTATTACTTTTAGGTTTCCCATTTATAAAATTGCTCCTGAAACCTGGCTGAGACTTAAAACCTATCCGTGGTTGATTCTGGTACTTGACATTGTAATTGCACCTGCTACTAATTATATTGTAGTCTTCGCTCAGTGTAGCAGCTTTGTCAAGTTTTTTAACCTCTCTCTCTCTCTCTCAAATAGGCTCTTATATGTTCAGGAATACCCCTAAAATATTGCTCCCAAACAACTAACTCTTCTAACTCTTCAAAAGTTGTAACTTTATCTGCCTCCAACCATCTTTTAAAACACCTCACCTTATAAGCATAATCCAAGAAAGTTACCTTTTCATCCCTTCTTCTATTTCTGAATCTTTCATTGTAGTACTCTGGGGTCATCTAGTATACTTGTAGCACATTGTGTTTGAGCACCTTGTAGTCTTTACACTAAGGCTAAATAAGCACTTCTCCCTTTATCATTCAAGAAAATTTGCAGCAAAATTGACCATTAAATTTTATCTGAAGCCTCTTTCTCAAAGTAAACAAAGAACTCATCTGGAGCTTCTTCAGTAAACATAGGGATTAACTTCTGTATTCTTACTACATCAAATACAAGGTCTTGATTACCTTGATTAGGGATAGAAGGCGTCACAGGTAAATTAGATCTAGCTTTAATCAGTTCCATCTCCCTTTCAAATTTTTTTCTTTCTCTTTCTTCTTCTACTGCTTTTTCTTCTCTTTCTCTTCTTTCTCGTTTCTCTCTGTCGTTTCTTTCTCTTTCAGCTTGCATACTCTCTCTTTCAGCTTGCATCTTCTGCTTAATCAAACTTTCTTCTGCTTCTATGCATGTGAGTTCTAAGCTGCACCACTTTTCTCTTTCTTTTCTTCTTGCTTATCTATAAGATCAGCCTGTGCTGCATTCAACAACTCTTGAGCTAATTCTAACTCATCTTCATCAGTTATTCTACCAGAGTCTATCAATGCTTGCATGGCAATGCATTTGATTTGTGCCTTCATCATACTACTAGACAATGACCACCACATGCTACTGCTAAATCACGCCACTGTGCCTTAGTCAGATTGGTTTCAGATAACTCTTGGATGGAAGGGGCTGCTAGAAATTCCTAAGTATCGAACGGAGCCATTTTTCTCAAATAACAATTCAATACAATAAAATGCAAAAACAACTATATGGTCACTTTCCTAACAAAATATATTCCTATCATCACCAGTATAAGCTAGTGATAATGTGATTTATTTTCCTCCCAGGTCTGTGCACCCTTAATACCTGATGAAGTGCCAAGCATCTGGTTACTACACTTACCATTTGTACTTGCTAGAGCAAAAGACTCTTAATCCTGGGTCGGGGACACCATTTTTACTTGGTGCACAGGTTGGTCAAGTACCTGGTTACTATTTACCTCACACATGAACCTTCATCACAAATACCAAATGGCTGATTACTCTAAAGGTAACAGTGATCCGTTATAGAACTTATTGTTCAAGTAAACAATCAGACTATGTTCATTAAAACAGATGTGAGGTAGTCATAATTAAAGGGCATTACTCCTTCAACAATTTTAGAATTAAGTATTTCACTGGTTCTAATTCGCTTGAAAAAAACAGCACAATTACCAATTTATGTTCTTACCTAAAAAAAATAAATAAAATTATGGATTAACCCTTAAACGCTGATTGGTCATATTATACATCAACTAAAATTGTCTGTCGTGTCCTTAATTGACGTATGATACGTCGACTAAAAAAAGTTTTTTTAAATGTTCGCAGAAAAATAGTTATAGGCCTACTTGGCAAAAGATTTTGAATCATGCGCCTTGAGGGATGCTGGGAGTTCACGGATCAAGCTGTTGTTTTGTTTACAAGCGTTACCCAGCCGCGCATGCGTGAATCGCGTTCTTCTTGCACCAGCAAACATCAGCGACACGTCGTCCGAGAGAGATCTCTTTCTTGCAGCATTCGTGTTTTGCCGAACTTTTGTGAGTGTTTAAGTGTTTGTGGCGGTACAAGACGTACGTAGAGATGTCCCAACATCATCTGTAGCACGAAAGGCGCATTGTGCCTGTCGGTAGGGGTCGTGCGAGGAATGTTTTGGGTGACCGAAAGTGTCCAAGGACCACATTGTGTGCCTTTTACGGCCCCCAGGAAGCATCGGGGTGTCCTGAGGGGCATTTGTAGACATTTAGAAGGTCTCCAATAAAAGGACATTGATGAGTACTTGTTGGAGCTCGATCGAGAGCAGGTCGCAAGTCCTCATTTTGATGGCAGTTGGTCATCTAGTGACGAGGACATCACGCCTGATGTAAGTGATGATGAATATTTGCCCCCAATGTCCGTACAGGAGGCACAGGCTGAAAGTGAGCTTGAATTTAGTTGTTTTAGTGCATATGAGGGGGAGTCTGAGGAGGAGGAGGAGTTGTTGAGTTTTGTTGTTGGGGATGAAACAGAGAGCGAGGGCGAAAATGAGGGAGATGGGCCAGTGGGGGTGTGTGGGAATGCAAAACCATGCCCGTAGAAGGTCGCAACGTCATGCCAGCCTTGGTGAAGGCCGTACGTCCGACAGTGACAAGGGGTGGTCAGAGGACCCCACCCCACCTAACATGCACCCATTCACGGCAGCACCTGGACTCACCATACCAGTTCCTCTCACTTCTCTGGGGTTCATTCAGCTGTTCCTGACGCGGGAATTGCATGAATACCTGGTAGCAGAGATGACGGACTACGCTTGGTACTGCCGTGACGAACTGTGGACGACGTTGTCGTATCGCTGGTGGAGCTGCAACCTCACGGACATGGCACATTTTTTTGGGCTCCACATTTTTTTGGAATGATGCCTGCTGCCGACGTCAGGCAATATTGGAGGCAGAATTTTTTTTTAAGTACGCCCAATGTGCCCGGCATTATGGCCCGTGATGGTTTCCTGGCGTAGGACAGGTATTTCAACGCCTAAAACCAAAGGGCCATACTCTGGAATAAACCCGACCGCCTCATCTTAGTCCGCCCATTGTTGGATTACATTCGTGAATGGTGCCAGTTTCTCATTGTTCCTGGCAAGAACCTTTCTTTGGATGAGGGGATGATGACTTACAAAGGATATCTTAGTATAAAAGTGTACAACCTCAAGAAGCCAAAGAAATATGGTGTAAAGTTATTTTTTATTATGGAGTCCAACACTGGTTACATCATGGACTTCTCTGTGTATTCCACGGTCTTCTCCACGCTGCATGACACTGTCTTTGGTCTTGTGGATCGTTTCCGTAACCAGGGATACCACCTGCTTATAGATAATTATTATAACTCGGTATCCCTGGCCCAGGAACTGTATGAACAGGTGTGCACATCAGTGGCACCCTTCAGTTGGTGCGTGGGGCCCCGAATCTCCTCAAGAGGTTCACTATCCAGCTGCAACATCTGGCAAGAGGAGAGACAGAGTGGCGGAGGAAGGGAGATATCTTCGTCATCTGTTGGAAGGGGGTCAGACTCATCCACATGATTAAGACGAGTCATGAACCCATCCAAGAAGAGGTCGTTCAGCGGAAGAAGACACGTTAGCAGAGCCGAGTTATGTATGAGGAGTTTCTTGTCGAGCGGCCTACCTTCACTGGGCACTACAATAGGTACATGGGAGGAGTTGATCTCTTTGATCAACTCATCCAATATTATCCCTTCACCAGGAGAACCAGGAGGTGGACACAGAAGCTCCTCAAATACATACTTCAGTTGGCCCTCCAGAATGTCTACATCCTCTACTGTGGGTACAATTCAGATCTCCGGAGGTTGTCCCACATCCAGTTTCTCAAGGTGGCCGGGAATGCCCTCATAAACTTTAATCCTGATGAGTGGCCTTCCATCACTGGCCCCCTGCCCCAAGCTCCAGATCTGCCCCTAGAGGAGAGGGCAGATGTTAGGAGGGCCAACCTCGGTCGTCCTGCTCCTGCCGCTGCTGGCGCCGCCCCTGCTGCCACTGCCCCGCCTGCCACCACCCCTTCTGCCGCCGCCCCTGCTGCCGCAGCCCATGCTGCCGCCGCCCCTGCTGCCGACGTCCTTGATGATCCCGCCGGCACTCAGATTCCGACTTCCCGTCGGATAGTGGACCCTGTGTGTCGGCTGCAGCCAGGGGATCACACACTGGACCTCCTACAAGGGCGCAGGCAGAAACGGTGCCGGGTTTGCCATATGAATGGCAGAAGGAGAGACACCCGGTACGTCTGTCGCACCTGCAATATAGCACTTTGTAGGTTCGGGGAGTGTGACCGCAAGTACCACACCGCAGCGGACCGCCGAAGTGCGGCGGCCCGTCAGCAGTAACAGCGCACGTCTCCCTCCTCCACCTGTACCTCGTAATGTCGAGAAGAAAAAAATGTAAGACTCTTAATGGAGAAAGGAGAAAACAAGAATAGAATGAAGAGACAGGATTATGAGTGAGTATTCTGCATTGATTTAATATTTAGTTTTATATTTATTACAAGTTTTTATATATCTTTATTTATTGGTGTTTTGTATATTATTTTGTTTTTTGCCAAAAAAAAGTTTTTCACCTGCATTCCTTTTAGTTATGTATTTGTACCAGAATGAAAAAATTTAATATCATATATAATATATATATATATATATATACATAATATATATATATATATAGATATATATTATATATAATATATATATATATTATAGATATATATAGTATAATATATCTATATATACTATATATATATATATATATATATATATAATATATACATATATATATATATATATATTGGTATTTTTTGGTATGCAAAAAATCTAACATTCTAGAAATATTCAATCATTTACCATCATTTTGCAACATACGGAAGTCTCTAGCACAATATTTCGATTTATGGTGAATCTCAGAAATGCTTGAGTCACTTTGTCGTAATTTTTGCACCATTTTATATTAGCTGTTATTTAGAGTTTTATATATGAAAATGTGTGCAATTTTATTTAAAATACAACAAAAAGTAACTCATGGTTGTAGCTTTTATCAGTTTTGAAAAATTTGCATATAAATCATGATAAATAGAAAGAATTTGACATTAGGTCAACTTTAACTCGACCAAAATGGTAAAAAAATGCAATTTTAAGCTAAATATCTTACATTCTAGTAATATTCAATCATTTACCTTCATTTTTCAACAAACGGGAATTCTCTAGCACAATATTTCGATTTATGGTGAATTTTTTCAAACAACTTTTTCCTTCCCTCTGTACACGGTAACTTGGCCGCAAATCTCAGAAATGCTTGAGTCACTTTGTCGTAATTTTTGCACTGTTTTATATTAGCCATTACATAGAGTTTTATATATGAAAATGTGTGCAATTTTATTTAAAATACAACAAAAAATAACTCATGGTTGTAGCTTTTATTAGTTTTGAACAATTTGCATATAAATCACAATAAATAGAAAACATTCAACATTTGGTCAACTTTAACTCGACCGAAATGGTAAAAAAATGCAATTGTAAGCTAAAACTCTTACATTATAGTGATATTCAATCATTTACCTTCATTTTTCAACAAACGGGAAGTCTCTAGCACAATATTTCGATTTATGGTGAATTTCTTTTTAAAAACTTTTTCCTTCCTTCCGCACGCAGTAACTCGACCGCAAATCTCAGAAATGCTTGAGTCACTTTGTCGTAATTTTTGCACCGTTTTATATTAGCCGTTACATTGAGTTTTATATATGAAAATGTGGGCAATTTCATTTAAAATACAACAACAAATAACTCATATTTGTAGCTTTTATCATTTTTTAAAAATTGCATATAAATCACGATAAATAGAAAACATTCGACATTTGATCAACTTTAACTCAACCAAAATGGTAAAAAAATGCAATTGTAAGCTAAAAATCTTACATTCTAGTGATATTCAATCATTTACCTTCATTTTGCAACAAACGGAAAGTCTCTAGTACAATATTTTGATTTATGGTGAATTTAAAAAAAAACTTTTTCCTTCCCTCTGCGCACAATAACTCGGCCGCAAATCTCAGAAATGCTTGAGTCACTTTGTTGTAATTTTTGAACCGTTTTATACTAGCCGTTACATAGAGTTTTATATATTAAAATGTGCGCAATTCCATTTAAGATACAACAAAAAATAACTCATGGTTGTAGCTTTTATCAGTTTTGAAAAATTGCATATAAATCACGATAAATAGTAAAAAAATTGACATTCAGTCAACTTTAACTCGACCGAAATGGTCAAAAAATGCAATTGTAAGCTACAACACTTACAGTCTAGTATTATTCAATCAATTATCTTCATTTTACAACAAATGGGAAGTCTCTAGCACAATATTTCGATTTATGGTGAATTTTTAAAAAAAAACTTTTTTACATCCGTGCATTACGAATTCATGCATCATTTTGTGATAATGTTTTCCCTGTGTTGCTTTCATCGTTTTACAATTTGTTATATACCAAAATCATCGCAATTTAGTGTACAATACAACGAAAAAAATGAACTCACTAACTTTAACCGTTTTGCTCACAGCGTGATTTGTATACAATTATTATGAAATTTTTTTTGCGCTGTCATATATTCCAATATTTAAAAATGAAAATGTTATTTTTTTTCATTTCTAATGGTTGCATACTACACTTCAGGCAGTGACAAAAGAAGGAGCCAAAAATAAACTCTTAATCTTGAAAACTTAGTGTGCTGTGATTTTTTGAAAAAAAAAATCCTCTTTAGGGCTAACTCCCGAACCCCACCGGCATACGGGAGACACTTTGGGAAATACCGGCTCGGCGTTTAAGGGTTAATAAAATGCTCATATAAATTTTATTACAAACATTATTTCTAATTTGAAAAATTGTTACTACTTGAAAACAAAAGTTTAATTAATTCGTGAATTAATCATTTCCCAAAATTAAATCAAAGTTTATCAAGAAAATGAATTAATCAAACTTCAAATTATTCAAGAAAAATTTGAAAAGAAATTTACTTAAATGCAAATTAATTCACAAGCATTAAACTAAAACAATTATACAACAAGAAATATTCAAATTGATTAAAGAAGATTAGAATATATAAAAAACACAGAATAATGTGGAAAAGCACTAAAAGCAATGACAGTGCAAACATTAAACACACAAAATGGATATGTTGAAAGAACAAAATAAAACGAAAAAATGTATATAAAGTAATAATTTTATCCAACCACTTCAAATAAAACCTTAAAGTGCACTTCAAAATATCTGTAAAGTATAATACCTTCAGTCACTGCAGTTTCACTCAAAAAGAAAGGCCTGTTACCATCTTCAACACTTTTGTGGCGCCACACAAGAATAACAACACTATGCTCAGATTCCACAAACAACAAATATGTTACTAAGAAATTACACAGAGCTAGCAATATCAAGTGACCAATTTATACAAAAACATGAGTTATGTTATAGTAATGGAACCGAAACTCGTGAGTCAATGGGGCCTCTTGGTTGAGCAACGTGTTCAAGACGAAAACATAGTTTGATCATCTTTATGACGTCATGGAATTTTCCAGTCCACAATTAACTACTTACAAGTCGATAAGTCCTCTTTTGACAAATTGAAAGAGACAAAAGTTATTTTATCGTGATAGTAAAGTTTCAGAGCAAACACAATATGACATCGTCGTATGGAAAGTTCGCAAAGGATCTGTTGCAATATCGAGAGATCCATATGTGATCGCGTACCTGAAAGAATCTTGCAGCTGCATTCCAAATAACATCAACTGAGACAAAAAGTGAGCTGCCTCAGCAGTTTTAAGGATGGACAAACAAACCCTTTCTTCTGAACAGAGAAACCTCTCTTTGCGCCTCGTATGCTACCTTCTCTCTCTCTCTGCCTATATTATATAGATATATAAATATATATATATATATATATCTATATATATAATATCATATATATATATATGTGTGTGTGTGTGTGTGTGTGTCTGTGTGTCTGTGTGTCTGTGTGTGTGTGTGTATGTGTGTATTGTTATAGACTGCTAGTTCCTTCCTTGAAAATGTATTTATGTAACATCCTATCACTCCTGAAATCGCCTTGACTAGAGTTACGAGAGTTATCATAAACAAAAAATCTACGGCTGAAGGCCGATATTACTGAAGGAGGAATTTACATAAAACTCTGGCCTTTAGTTTAAATGAACTATATTTACATTTAAATTACATGTAGGTCCAGAAATTAATGGAAGTTGGTTGATTGCAGGTCCACCGGAAACACGTGTCTGGGAAATGACCCAGACCCCAGAGATATGAATTTGCGCAAAGCAGGTTATTTTAATGCAAGCATCGTTTCCAAGGGTTCCCAATATTTCTCTCCCAATCAGGCATGGTCAAGGGAGCATAGTATGACTGGGAGCTTATACAGAACAGAATACTGCATTGCGTAATTAACTAGGGGATCACAAGGGGAATTAATCACAGCATTTAACCAAAATTGGGGAGTGAGAAGCTGAACCAAGAAGGGGGAAAGTCGCCTTGGAAGGATGAAATGAAATACAGACTTGACGCAAAAACGATTCACTGACTGCACTAGAAATTACTCACAGTACCTGGAAATCCTTGGTCATGTTTTCTTCTCATCTGCTGATATTTCTGTGCACTATGGACGATATAAGAACATGTGTAGGATCCCCAGAGGAAGCAGGGGAGCAAAAGGGGGTGAAGGGGAGCTCTGCAGGTAAGAGGCATCTGGGAAATCTGAGAAAGTTCTGAGGGAGAGCTGCTCTGGCCCCATCTTTTAAATATCAGCCTAGAGAGGCTCCTCCCCATTCAGGACACCTGTGGAGATTAATATCAAAGCAACCAATAGGAATAAAGAGGGGGTTTAGAGAGAATGGAGGCTTTCAGTTCATAAGGGTAACTTGAGAATATGTGAAATTGTTTATAGAGGGGTATTACTTTTACTTGGTTCTGGCTTAAAATCCTGAACACCTTCCCATTCTAGAGGACATTTCAACCCTAGATGGGTTGGAATGGACAAGATAAGTCAGAAAAAAGAACAAATGAGAAATATAAATCACTGAGCCTTCCATACCTCCTTGAGTGAACTTATAATATAAAGTATATTAAAACTCTGCAGATGAAGACTTTAATAGTTGAATGTTTACTTGACATGCAGAGAACTTAAAATAATCTAATTCTTGAGAAGTAATGAATAAAGTGTGACGTGGCTAAAAAGATTAATAATCAACAATTTGCTATAGCACAACAAAGAGAGAGAAAGCCAAATTTTATTACTCTTAAACGTAACGTCACACTGGGAATGACTGCTAAAATGAATAGCAAACAATGATTATATAAATTAACTTAACCTATAGGGTTAATAGTATACTTAATTCTATTATGTATGATACTGTCAGTTATTGTTTAAGGCAACACATGCAATTAGTTTACCCTGATTTGGCAATATGATGCATTTGTAGGGGTGTTACTAACCCTACAATTTCGTTAAGTAACTTGAAGACGACACATAACAGTATTAATTTCACCATATGAAACATTAGTGTAAATTAACAGGGATAGAATTAATAAAGTAATTCTCTGTAGAGAGGAATTAAAATGTAAGTGTCACCCGAGACATTGACAATTACACAAAAAAAGGTATAAAGAGACTAGAGAGGAATATCAAATCAAAGATAATATTAAACAATATATAAACGAGCCAGGCTTTGAAAATGTATCTAAAGTTATAGCAATTTTTGCTGGCTAAAATTTTTCCTAGTTGCATGGAATGCTTAGCCGCCAGAATAGGGCACTGTGCCAATTGTGGCACTTTTATGATAGTAGTTCCTAACGAAGTACTAATTTATAAGGCCAGAATAGCTGGGGGATGGGGCTCTGCCTAAGCGGAGCATTCAATGGAAATAAATGCCTAAAGGTGATGATGAAGAGGAAAGGAAAACATGGAAGAGATGATATAGACAGTACAAAAATAGAAAGTTACAAAAGGATAAGAAGGAAGTAAAGTAGCAGAATGACACTCTCCTCTGGATGGAGAGGGTTAGAATTCTCTATAAGAGGGTGGCACTGTGTCAGGCACTAGTGAGTAGAGAGACTGTTGACTCTCATAAGGTCTCTGAAAACCTCGACGCCCTTTTCCCTTCTGTCTTCGATGTCTCCGAGGTCGGTTTGACAATACCGTGGGGGCCCCTGAAAGACCCAAGCCCTTGGAAGAAGCCAGAGGGGCATCAGCACCGGCTGCTGCAACAACCAGGGAACTGGCACTTGTCCCCCTGTCTAATGCTGTATGGCTCGGTTCCTTGAGTTCTTCGGCCAAATGGGATTCAACAGTCATTACTCCAGCACCGGTTAGCTGAAGATGGAGGGGGAGTGGAGGAGGTAACAGTATTCAGGATGGGCTTACAAGTTGGGATGGCCGGCTACAGGGCGGTTTGTGAGGCCGCACCATTGGTGGAGTGTCCGCTATGGACATTGGTGTCCTGGAGGATTCCTATTGGAATTGGCTCTTCCTCGACTGCCGGCATGGGAAGCGGGCCAAGCCAGTGGAGGGAAAGTGACTGGGACTTAGAGATCACGGAGGGAGGCTCGAGTCTTGCCTTGGCACTGGCACTGAGGCCGTTCCTGGCTTAGTGAGAGGATTCGAACATGGCTCAACATCTATAAGGGATGGAACCTGGCACTGCCTGGTACCTTCAAGTGGCACTGGCCGTGCAGAGGTAGCTCTTGGAGGCCCGTGGAATGGGTCTGGAGCTATGTAAGGGAGCGGGCCCTGAGACAGTACAAAGGTAGGAGGAGACTTAAAATTTTGTCCTAGCAGGATGTCCTAACCTCCTGGAATATAGGTTGCTACTGCCATGGTACATATCTTAGAAAGGTGAGGTCATGTGACTCTCAACCGGACAGTAGGCAAGAACATTTTGACTTAGTTGAGGCTCTCTATTGTGATGAATTGGTGCCTATTAACTGGAGCTCCATAAAGAAGGAGGATTTTTGGGGCGCTGGGTAGACTGAGAGGTGGCAACAGGAGTGAGAGGGAGAGCAGGGTGAATTTTCTTCTTCAAAGAACTCTGCAGCAGTTGGTGGGTGTCATAGGCTTCCGCCCATCTACAGCACTACAAAATAGTTTTAGGAGCCTTGTCTACCAAGTGGGTGGCAAGATCAGAGGGTGCATAGGACAGGAAGTCCTCTAATTGAAAAATTTCTAAGACCTCCTCAATAGATGTTGCGTTAGAGACCTTCATTCACCTATGGAGTGCCGGTGTCTTCTTGGCTACCCATTCTGTCCAGGTTTGGTTAGCCTCTTCTACTTCTGCCTCCACCTGTCTGGGGTTAGCTCATAAGCCCCAAGGATTGCCTCTCAGACAATGGCGAGATCTTATCGCTCATTCAGGGGGAGGGCCTCGAATGCAGTCCACCCTCTGCCAAGGAGGAGTGCCACTTCATGAGGGGTTGGATTGAAGTTCTCGAACACCTGCTCAACATGATCGAACCAGGTGTCAAGTTCACTATTGTCCCAAGTTCTAATGAGGGTTCCCATGCTGTGGAGATGAGAGTGTGCAGGAGGGGGCACAGAGGGCTCGGCACTCAGGGGTGCCAGAGGCGCTCTGGACTGCCATAGCCAGTTGATGTGTTCTCTCTGCAGCTTCTCTTCTCTCTTGGGCTTCTCTCTCTGCAACTCCCCTTCTCTCCTGGTCTTCTCTTTCAATCTCCCTTTCGGTTGCTTGGAATTCTCTCTCAGCAGCTTGGAATGCACTTTCAGCTGCTTCTCTTCTCTCTTGTACTCTCTCTCCTTCTCCCTTTCAGCTGCCTGGAATGCTTTCTCTGCAGCTTCTTTCATTTTACCGTTCACCCAATTAATCAGTTTTGTGCCCTCCAGCCCCATGGCTCCTCCAGCTTCTGTGAAGGCCCTGACCTCTTTCATTGCTGCGTTACTGGCCATCTTCTCAGTGGTAAAATGCTAGTAGTCTAGCTTAAGAATAATAGGATGTAAGGCAGCTGCAAAAACTGCAAATGTCGCCAGTGGTATGCAGAATACTCAACGCTATACCAGGGAAATAACAAGGATCCCTATGGCTGGAATATATGCAGAAGCAGACGAGACGACAGCCAAAAGGTTGAAAATGTCCTCCACGTAGTGCGGAAATCTCACACAGGTGACGCGTGAAATAATAGTGAAACAAAATTGTAAATACCTCATGCAGTTAGCATGGGGATGGCAGTCTAATGGTATGAATGAAATCCACTCCGGTGTGGAAAACTCACACAGGCGACGTGGAAATGCTAGTCAAACCAAATGTCAATGCTTCACGCAAGGGGCGTGATAACTGGTAGCCTAATAGACTGTAAATGAAATCCATGCTAGTGCGAAAAACTCATGCAGGTGGCGTGGAAACGCAAAATGCAGTCGTAAATCAAGTTAGATCCCAGTAAATAACAGCACAACTAAGCTGTAACGGTCATGTAGATTAATACTATGTATGGGCGGAAAACTCATCGCCAATACTTAGCAAGATGGCTGTGAAATCCTTGTAAATACAGTTAACACTGATGCATTGTGTGGCGGAAAACACTCGCCAATAGTTAGCAAGATGGCCGTAAAAATCTCTGTAATTTACAGTTGCTACTGGTGTGTAGCGCGGAGGAAACTCAGTGCCGATAGTGAATTTAGCAATGAATTTCGTAAATGCGGAAACCTCAACGTGAATACTGGGTTATAATGGGATCTGCAAATGCCAGTTCAACTGGGTTGTAAATAACATAAAGAAGGATTTTTCCCACGTATTCATGGAAATTTCAACGTGCAAAGCCATGGTAAATCCAGTTGATAAAATAAAAATGGATATATGGGTTTTTTTTTATCATCTCGAGGACGAAGATGAAAGGAGGAAAAAATTCTTTCTTACCAATGCAAATCTTTGGTCTGTCTTACCTTTTTAACGCTAGCGATGCTCAGAAGTCATATTTTATGCTAGCGTCGTAAACAACTAAAGGGAAGAGGAAGAACCAAAATAAAAATTCTCTCACCGCTGTGTAACTCCCGAATCCGCAGAACTTCCGTTATACCTTACCCTTTTTGCAACTCTATCTTCCTTCGCAAAACTAAGACCTACCAATTCTAATTCGCCAATTTAAATCCCTGG
>NC_087203.1:11201992-11209492 GCF_015104395.2 Macrobrachium nipponense
AGGAAAAAGAGGTAGGCGTGGTCTTCCCGTCTGCATTGCAGGTAAAACTGAACCGGTGAAAACAGAAGGGAAAACTTCCCCGGGGCGTCATAAAAACCCGCCTAACCACGGATATATTATCTTTGGATAGAATATCCTCGCATTTTCTCTTCGCTCTTCGATGGAGGAGCGAGAGATCTTCGGTCGATCTTCGTTGTTTTTTGAGGTCTGGAGCACCTGGTTCTCTTCTTTTCTTTCCAGAATGACTAATCACCGAAGCCCTGGATCATTCTTCCTTGAACGCGAACGTACATTTTTCACTTCTCTGCACAAAATGCAATTTAGAAGTGTTGTTTTCAACTCCCTGAAGGAACTACAATGTAAAGGTGTTACGCTTATTTCCCTAGAGAAGCTACAAAATGAAGTACTTTTTATGCAGTAAAGTCTTTCATTTGGCTGGAAAGCAGAAAAACAAATAGATCCCTAAAATATTTCGGGGGAATTTCTAGTGTTACCTTCAAAGTTTTCATGGAATTTCACGCTCCGTGTGATTACGAGTGCTACAGTGACGTTTTATTGTGAAGTTTTAGTGCTGACCAAGAAATAGCGAGAATTTTTCGTGGAAACGCTGCCATATACTTTTATAACCTTCACCAACAGATGTTTTCATTTCATTTCCGCAGCGCTGAGTTCATGGCCCCTTTGACTTCAGTAGTCATTCTTCTTTTATTGTTCAAAAATGATTAACATTCTCTATCACTATAATAAAGTATATTATCTTAGTTTGCACTATAGTCTTACTTATTTGGCAGTCTTCTTTTCGTTTGATCTTCGGGAATTTTGACAGGATGGTATCTATGGTCCCTTCATTATTTGACTCGGAGGGGATTATTGCATAGACTGATGTCTGGGTCTTAGGTTGCAAATATCGTAAAACACGTACATAGATCTCTCTAAATATAAACGCTTGTATCGATGATTTGGCAATATTTTAATTGCCTATAAGATTCCATCCTTGTCGCCTCAAAATTTTAGAACATTTCCTCCAAAATAGCGATTTAAACAGCGTTTAGATTCTGATTTCTTGGGCATTAAAGAAATAGTAAGCGTAAAATTCATGTCAGCACCATTCACCTACATTCGGCCCTGCACTGCAGGGAAAAAATATGGGATGGATCTGTAATGTTATTGAAAATTTCGTGAAGCTGTAAAAGTGACATTTACCTCAGATGGCTACGGCTAAATTATACGGGATTTTAACAGAACACTTCTAATTGTTGCTGAGTTGAAGAGCTAAGGCTTTTGTGACGTTTTCTCATTTCCATCGACTATTTCAAGAATAGAAACATTTCTATGGAACAGGCTAAAAAGTCATTGACAAATAGAGCCTCATGATACTGCCATTAGCGGTGGTCTGTGTATTAAAAATAAGCAGTATTTTGTGGATTTACTCTCCTATCATCTTTCTTAATGCCCGATATCAATTAAAGGCTCCCTGTTATTGTTCGCAGAAGTCTAAGTATTCTACATTTTTCTTCAGGTTCATTATCGTATCACCTTACCTAGTAAACTTTATTGCTTAAAAGCTGCCTTATGCTGTTTATTAGCAGTTATCTGGGTGTTAAACTTTCAGTATTTTCCTTTGGATGGATTCCTCTGACATCTTTCCTGATACCCAGTGTACTACAATTTAAAACGTCTATTGCAGAAGCCATTGATGAGGTCTCTTAATCAGATTTGTTCTATGTACTCGGCAGTTATCAACGAGTTTAATCACATTGCATTTGTGCATACAAGATAACTTGTTGATGAAAGAAGTACCGTTAAATGAACCCCTATAAAATGGCCACTCCTCAAAAAAAAAGGCACAGTGTGAGTCATGGTTTATTGAAACAAAATCGGATGCTCAGACTCGGCAAACTGCAGCACTGAGAATGAAGAGGTCCACCGTCACATCTGTCAATTCGTGCATGACACAAGAAATTTATGGAGACAGGGACAGTACAGTGTTAGATAAAGGGAGAAGTGGATGATCAAGAACATCTGAGGAAAACATCGATTGTGCGAGAAAAGCCTTTGATCATTCTCCTACAAAGTACATCCATAATGTTACCAGACACTTACAACTACCAAGTATGACAGTGCACGAAGTCCTACACAAGAACTTGCGATTGTACGCTTACAAAGTGCATCTCATACAGGCACTGGAGCCAAATAATAAACTAAGACGAAAAGAGTTTGCTTTTAACTTGCTGGAACGAATTTCTGAGGATGAAACGCTCCTCAGCCGAGTGAGTTTTAGTGATAAGTAACCTTCTATGTTTCAGGAAAACTGGACACACATAATGTGAGAATCTGGGGATGAGAACATCCCATGTGACTAGGGAACTTCACCGAGATAGTCCAAAGGTGAATATGTGGTGTGGGATCATGTGCAATCGAATCATTGGTCCATTTTTCTTCAACGAGACATCAATTACTGCAGGTGTTTACCTTGACCTTTTGACTGAATACGTATGTGGCACCACAACTAAATGACCTTCAACCAACCATCATTTTCCAGCAAGATGGCGGACCATTACATTAGGTACTGCCTGTTCGTGGGTTCTAAACTCAAACATTTCCAGACCGGTGGAATAGAAGGGACGGCCCAATTTCCTGGCCACCTCGTCCACTAGATATCACTCCCCTGGACTTCTTTCTAGGGGGTTATGTTAAATATATCGAGTATCGAACAGAGATATGGGACATCACTAATTTCAAGCAAATTATCACTGATGACATTACCACTATTGATAGGCTATGCTACCTTGAACATAGTAAGAAATCAAGTACTGTCTTGACGTGCTTCTTATAACTAATGATGACATTATGGCAGAGTATCAAATTAGGCAAACAAAAAATTCAGTATCTACAACTTATTTTGTAATAATTTCCACATATTTGTTGGTTCATTTGCTTTGTAATATATACTTTAAATTGTAAAGAGACTTTATGGACACCCTGTCCTGTTAAAGAAGCTTAATACCATATAGTTCCTTGGTTTCACAAGTCCATCAATCACAAGTGGTGAATGTCGTTACCACTTAGAACATGATCCTGTATTCCTTCATTTATAAGCGAATACCACAGGAAAATGATAGTCAGAAATCCAAGCACTTTCGTCTTTACTAAGACATTGTCAAGGAGCGAATGAAATACAATTGGAGAGAAAGATCTCAGGTACACAACAAGGTCAAGAATACCAGATGGTTAATTGTCAAAAGGGTAAAAATTAAAAGAGATAATCCAGGATTATCGGATATCACACGGTCACAAATCTAAACAGATTTGACCCTAACCGAAATTACAAAGTATCTTTACAGTCCAAAACATGTAAAAACTGAATATATTAATTTTGTTGCTTATATTTATCTACAACTTTTTCCATTATGAAAGCATCAAGTTTAAATAAACCAAGACTTAAATTTAGAACATTTCTATTATTTGACTTGATGAAACCAGATTCAATGATATTCCTTTTAACTGTGTCATTACATGGGATTAAGGTTCTTGCTTGACTCCAGTTAATAGGATGATCTAAATCCCTCATAATATGTACGAATAATGCATTCGATATTTGCCCAGTTCTCACAGAATATTGGTGCTGTTTGAGACGTTGTGAAAGAGATTTACCGGTCTGTCCGTAATAGATTTTATCACACTTTTTGCAAGGAATTTCATATATGCAGCCTGGAAGATCTTTAGGAGAATTTTTTATTACTAAACTCTTGACATTAATATTACTGAAAACAACATTTATGTTAAAAAGCTTTAAAATTCTAGGAATATCTAAAAACCTTTCATCATAGGGTAATTTTAGAATGTTATGCTTACTAAATTCAAGTTTGTCATTAGTTGAATAAAATGTTTTTTCTAGTTCTTTTCCATGCCACATCTACAAAAGTCCTTGGGTATTTAAGTTTCAATGCAATATCATAAATAGTTTTAATTTCAGCGTCAATAAACTGCGGGCTACAGACACGTAAAGCCCTTAGGAACATCCCAGAAAAAACAGAGAATTTAACATTTTGATGGTGATTGTAGTAGTAATGAACAAAAGAGGAAATGTTAGTTGATTTCCAAAAGACTGAAAAGGTGAAATTTCTATCATTTCTATGGACAGTTACATCAAGAAAATTCAAATTACAGTTTCTTTCTTCCTCTACAGTAAATTCTATAGAAGGGACTAACTTATTGAGATTATTAAGGAATTCCTAAAGATTTTCGTGAACTAGCCAAATACAGAAAATATCATCCACATACGTAAACCATATAACTTTTTGGGGCAAAATTCTTGGTAAGTTTTGTCTAAAAAAATTCCATGTAAATATTGCTATGGACAGGAGATAAGGGATTACCCATAGCCATGCAAAACTTTTGTACAAAAAATTCCCCATTAAAACAAAATTTACTATCTTTGATACATAACCTTATCAGACTAATGAGGTTTGTTACAGTTAAGGGAATGTCATGACGATCTAATTCATCCTCCAAATATTCAAGTAAATCATCTACAAGCACTTTTGTAAATAAAGAGGCAACATCAAAACTAACCATATTAAAATCAAAATTCACATTTAAACTATTCAATTTGTTTATAAAATCAACATTGTTTTTACCAATCGTGTTAGAAATGTTTCCTACCAAAGGAGTAAGAATTTTTACAAGCCATTTAGATAAATTATACGTAACTGAGCCCACTGAACTAATGCTTGGTCTGATAGGGTTATTGATTTTATGTGTCTTGACTAAACCATACATATAAGGTAGGGAGGTGCATTGCAGTGTAAACTGTTTAATTAAATGGTCCAAGCCCTTCAAAATGGATTTAATTTGTTTATTAAAATGGGAGTTCACTGTCTGTGTAGGATCAGACCTCAGTTTCGTATAAGTATCAGTATCATTTAGCAATGTCATTATTTTACTTACATAGTCACTTTTATTCATTAATACCATTGCATTAGATTTGTCTGCTTTTGTCACTTTCACTGTTTCATCTTCTTTAGTTTTCTTAAAAGCCTGGAGAAATCTCACGGGTACATTATGGGGAGAAAGTTTACTCATAGCACCATACACAATACCT
Organism: Macrobrachium nipponense; assembly: GCF_015104395.2. Taxonomy (NCBI): domain Eukaryota; kingdom Metazoa; phylum Arthropoda; class Malacostraca; order Decapoda; family Palaemonidae; genus Macrobrachium; species Macrobrachium nipponense. Next base: position 11,207,097 of record NC_087203.1, read on the forward strand.
TTACAAATATTGATATCATCAGGGCATAGTTTTTCATTAAATTTTTCTAAATAACAAAAGGATTTTGAAATGTCGACACAGTCCAGGTTACCATTAAATACACCAAAGCTTAACCCATATCCCAAAACCACTGTCGTAGCATTATCCACTGGTTTGTCTGATAAATTAGTCATGAAGTCCACGTTGGCATGCTTAGTCCAGTCGCTCTCAACAACAAGATTCTTCAGCTTGACTTGAAGCTTCCTATCAAGACGGTTGCAGCACTTTCTCAATTTTCCGTAGCAATAATCCAGCATCTGATTCTTCTAATCGACAGGAACCGTCTAATTAAAGCCATACCATCTGCTTCTAAATGTAAGAAACGCATCATCTACTGCCACTTTTGTGATGTCGATGTGTTTCTGAAGTATGATGCGTTGAAACTCGTCGAAAGGTCGCTCTGCTAGACGAAGAATTCTCACTGATAAAATCGACTTGGGCATCACTTGCTCGTTCATACACTTCCGTAGAAAGTTAAGTCGGAGTTTCAGTTTATGAGCGATGACAAGAGCATTACAGGACGATGTCACGAATAGAACAAGGATCGGAAAATTCCCAAAAAAGGCGTAGAAGTTGCGTGTGGTTTCCATTATGCTTAAAAAATCACAGTAGATGCACGTGACTTCATTAAATAAGCGAATACCACAGGAAAATGATAGTCAGAAATCCAAGCACTTTCGTCTTTACTAAGACATTGTCAAGGAGCGAATGAAATACAATTGGAGAGAAAGGTCTCAGGTACACAACAAGATCAAGAATACCAGATGGTTAATTGTCAAAAGGGTAAAAATTAAAAGAGATAATCCAGGATTATCGGATATCACACGGTCACAAACCTAAACAGATTTGACCCTAACCGAAATTACAAAGTATCTTTACAGTCCAAAACATGTAAAAACTGAATATATTAATTTTGTTGCTTATATTTATCTAGAACTTTTTTCATTATGAAAGCATCAAGACTTAAATTTAGAATATTTCTATTATTTCAATATGGTTAGTTTTGATGTTGTCTCTATTTACAAAAGTGCCTGTAGATGATTTACTTGAATATTTGGAGGATGAATTAGAACGTCATGACATTCCCTTAACTGTAGCAAACCTCATTAGTCTGATAAGGTTATGTATCAAAGATAGTAAATTTTGTTTTAATGGGGAATTTTTTGTACAAAAGTTTTGAATGTCTATGGGTAATCCCTTATCTCCTGTCCTTAGCAATATTTACATGGAATTTTTTTAGACAAAACTCTTACCAAGAATTTTGCCCCAAAAAGTTACATGGTTTAGGTATGTGGACGATATTTTCTGTATTTGGCCAGTTCACGAAAATCTCCAGGAATTCCTTAATAATCTCAATAAGTTAGTCCCTTCTATAAAATTTACTGTAGAGGATGAAAGAAATTGTAATTTGAATTTTCTTGATGTAACTGTCCATAGAAATGATAGAAATTTCACCTTTTCAGTCTTTTGGAAATCAACTAACCTGCCTCTTTTGTTCATTTCTACTACAATCACCATCAAAATGTTAAATTCTCTGTTTTTTCTGGGGTGTTCCTAAAGGCTTTACGTGTCTGTAGCCCGCAGTTTATTGACGCTGAAATTAAAACTATTTATGATATTGCATTGAAACTTAAATACCCAAGGACTTTTGTAGATGTGGCATGGAAAAGAACTAGAAAAAACATTTTATTCAACTAATGACAAACTTGAATTTAGTAAGCATAACATTCTAAAATTACCCTATGATGAAAGGTTTTTAGATATTCCTAGAGTTTTAAAGCTTTTTAACATAAATGTTGTTTTCAGTAATATTAATGTCAAGAGTTTAGTAATCAAAAATTCTCCTAAAGATCTTCCAGGCTGCATATATGAAATTCCTTGCAAAAAGTGTGATAAAATCTATTACGGACAGACCGGTAAATCTCTTTCACAACGTCTCAAACAGCACCAATATTCTGTGAGAACTGGGCAAATATCGAATGCATTATTCGTACATATTATGAGGGATTTAGATCATCCTATTAACTGGAGTCAAGCAAGAGCCTTAATCCCATGTAATGACACAGTTAAAAGGAATATCATTGAATCTGGTTTCATCAAGTCAAATAATAGAAATGTTCTAAATTTAAGTCTTGGTTTATTTAAACTTGATGCTTTCATAATGAAAAAAGTTGTAGATAAATATAAGCAACAAAATTAATATATTCAGTTTTTACATGTTTTGGACTGTAAAGATACTTTGTAATTTCGGTTAGGGTCAAATCTGTTTAGGTTTGTGACCGTGTGATATCCGATAATCCTGGATTATCTTTTTTAATTTTTACCCTTTTGACAATTAACCATCTGGTATTCTTGAT
>NC_087203.1:11214492-11216992 GCF_015104395.2 Macrobrachium nipponense
TGGCCAATTAATCTTACTTTCCGAAAAAATTCTGAGGGGACGTTTTGGAGGGGATTTTTCGTCAGTTGTTTATTAGATATATGTGTGTGTGTGTGTGTGTGTGTCTGTGTGTGTGTATAAGAATAGAAGGAAAAACACACCCAACAAACGTCCCAGGATGAAGAGGTAAAGGCATTTCTCTCACAAAGTACTGGTTAATTTTCCGACGTTTCACATCACAAGATGCATTTTCAAGGGTGGAAAAAGTATAAAATATATCAGGACAACATTGAAAACAGTTTTCTACAACTAATATAGATAAAAACAATTAGAAATCTCGAAAGAAACACCAATAAGGCAGGAGCCAAAAGGTAAGGAAAAATAATAGAAAATCAACCTATGAAGAACACCTACAGCCAACATGGAATGTTAACAAACAGGTTTTCAGGCTATAAACAATTGGGTGGACGAGGACTGGTTATCTAGAGTTGGTACATTTGGTTTTTATAAGAGACTCCAAAAAATCAACTCATCATCCTTATGGGCTGATCCAATAATTCTAAAATCATTTATTTCCCAACCCGCTTGTCTATCACTTGTGAAACTCTAAATTTACCAGTCAGTAAATTTAGAGAGCCTTAGAGCCGTTATGGGCAAGTATAACCTCCCAGAGTTTGATGGTGAACAAACTGGAGCTGTATCAAATTTACTAAATGACTGTTCTGACTTAATAAATAATGTTGCGAAAACCACAAATAATGTAAGTCAGTATCATCAGTGTGAATGAGATCAAAGATATTCTTGGTGGACTCGTTTGTTGAACCACGATGACACAGGGTTGATTTGGCGTGCTACTGACTGGAAAGGGAATGTTTCCGATCAAAAATTTGAAGGACCAGAGGGTACTTAGTTGAAATCTTATTTTGAGGAATTGCTTAACCCGAATGTTAACCAGAGTGCGGAAAGTTTTGACGTTAATGGTGCACATTATCTTCCAATTTTGAATGAACCTTTTACAAATAGAGAACTGGAAGATGCGTTGGTCAATTAGAAAAGGAATAAGATTTTTATTGGGATATGTCCAGGATTAGTTGCAATATTATATGTTCCTTGGAAATTGTTTTTTCTTAGAATTTTAACTACATATTTCTGTGTATATGTTATTCTTCTCATTGGTGTTGTAATCAACTGAAAACTTTGTTCAAAAAAGGTTCTGTATTCGATTGTAGTAATTACCGGGGAATAAGTATCTTGAATACACTTGCCAAAATAAATATGTTATTAATGAATAGACTGTTTGTAAGGACATGAAAAGGAATTGGATGTTTTGAGCAGATAATGGCACTGCGTTTATTGATGAATTCGTCAAATATCAGAAAAAGAAGCTGCACGTGTTATTTGTAGATTGCACCAAGGCATATGATAAAGTACCTCGAAAAATTATGCTTAATTATTTAAAATCAATTGGGTGCTGTAGGCTCATGCTGTTAGCAATCCGAGGTATGTACAAATATACGAAAAGCATCTTAAAGTCTGCTACTGTAGAATCGTGTGTTGGGGTACGAGTTGTCTTTTATTTGTAATTTATATAGATAGAATGATCAAGATGATCAAAGAACGAATAGGGGCTGATGGCCTTTTAGTACATGCTTTTGATGGACGACACAGTCGTCCAAGAGTATTTCGAAAAAGTTCGAAATACTCTTGGACTGCTGTACAGAGTATATGGTATAGAGGTGAACTCATCAAAGACAAAATTCTTTGTTCTCAATGGTGATGAGGTCGATAAACATTCATTTAAGTTTTGCAGTTTATAAATTGAATATTGTTCTCAGTATTTATATCTATGGGCTTGGTTTCTGGACGATGCAAGTATGAAGTCTGTCCTTGGTTCGCATGATAAATCGTGTTCATCATTAGTTATCAAGTTTTCCATATTTTGTGCTGCAAACACAACCATGCCGTTCTCTAATAAAATGAAGGTAGTTCATGCGGCTGTGGTGTCATCCTTGTTATACAGCTGCATAGTGGTTGACTTCTAATGATCGAAGTATAGAAAAGACTTACAGTAAACGAGTTAGAATACTGCTTGGTTTTAGGAACAATATACCTCTACCTTTATGTTTAGGAGAAGTAGGGCTTCATTTTGTATTGGATATGTGTAACAGCAACAACACACCAGGTTACAGATTTTTTTTAAGATGTGTAAGAGAAGGAAATAGTGGACAATTATTAGAAAACATTCGGTCACTAATAACAGATAAACCTTTAAATGCTACGAAGTCTGTCACATATACGACAAAACTAAATAAGGGACTCTTACATCACAGTGTACTATATAAAAGGGAAATATATGTGCCAGATTATAAAAGACAAGCGTATACAAGGATAAGATTACAGGCTGAAGAGCATGTATGTACTCTTGCATTGCCCTCTCAGTACACACATTCGAGTGAAGTATCCCAACGTTGATTATTAGATAAAGTTAATATGGCATAACTTTATAATTATGTATATGAGA
>NC_087203.1:11221992-11224492 GCF_015104395.2 Macrobrachium nipponense
TACACCCGAATTTTTGCTTATAGAATGATTCCCCGAATGAAAATACGTTATTAAATACACATAATTCAACTAATTTTAATATTTTGTCAAGCACTAATGGGAGATGATCTGAGTAGGGGGATAATTTTTCCCTCAAAAGCTGAAGAACGTCCTGTACTGGTACTTTTGTGAATAGGGAATCTACGTCAAGCTTATAAGTTTTATGTTGTGAAAGGGTATACGTGCTTCTCTGAATTTGTGACAAAAATCTTCCAAATGTTTAATGTGACTGGGAGAAAAAGTGCCTAAAAAAGAGGAAAGGAGGCCAGCTAACCATTTGGAAATTTTGCAATTGAAAGCTCCGGCACATGAAACCATGGGTCTGAATGGAAGATTGTCTTTGTGAGTTTTGGGAAGACCATAAAAGTAGGGTAGTTTAGGATTAATTACTCTAAATTTCTCTAATAATTCAATGCTCTTTTTGTCTTGGCCAATTATTCTTACTTTCCAAAAAAATTCTGAGGGGACGTTTTGGAGGGGATTTTTCGTCAGTTTGTCGTAAGTGTTTGTGTCGCTATGGAGTTGGTTGATTTTGTCGAGGTAGAAGTCTTTGTCCACGGACAAAGACTTCTAAAGCTGCTGTAGCATTTCTATGAAAATGAAGGCTACTGTAGAAAGGCATCATAAGATACTTAGCAAATAAAAAAAAAATATACATGATTGCTGAAAAGTTATGCATGAGATGATCCAAACCAGTCTGCGAGTAACCCATGAATCTTTTGGTTATGGGGCCATTCTTGTAGAATCAGTCTCTCTCTCTCTCTCTCTCTCTCTCTCTCTCTCTCTCTCTCTCTCTCTCTCATGTTAGGAGAATATTCTAGCACAGACTATATTACTAAAGATCTCGATTACTTTCAATTAAAACAAATTACTAAATTTCAGTTAACAAGAGTGTAGGCAGATAATTCTTTGCGACAGTATTTTATGAATAGGTCTATGTTTATACTGCAATGTTAGGATACCATACGAAATATTTTCGAAGACACTACAAGCATCATAACAGCAGCAACAAAAACAAGAATAACCGCAACAAGAACCACAATAAAACTGCTGAATATAATCCAAACGTCATGAGCTGCGTAAACCGAACAAAAAGACAGGACCTTATAGGTCTACGTCCTTTTTTTTATTATTATTCTATTGTTTCGAAAGGCGTTAATGTCCTCAAGAAAATTCACAGCAATTTGCATCAAAAATAAATTGTACAGCCTATCATCGGACACTTTTTATTTCTCTTTCAACAAGGGCATCTTCTGATTTTTTAAAGTGCAGTCACTGTAAACGATTCCAATGAAATTTATTTTAAGACTATGCAAATGTAGTAAAATTTCCTAATATCAATATGAAATACCAGTCTGCACAGCTCTGAGAAAGTCTTTGTACTTAAATTTAGAATGGCGAACACACTTGACAATATCAGACGGTAATGACCATTGCCCAGTGGTTCAAGTGCACCGATTCGAACGCAGACATTCCCAGTGTCCCTTTCGTATTCAGGTGAACCTCATTTATGAAACACAACATTGCAACAATGCAGAACACTTCTGACTTCATTCATATTTTCCTTTTTTTTACCATTTTTAGGGAGATGTGTATCATGATTTTATTTCAGTGGATAATACAAAGTTTTAATTTGATAATCAGTACAACGTATCTTAATTCGGTAAAACAACAATTGCAAAATAAATGAAGATTAGAAGAACCACAGATTAGCCAACTTTTCGAAAGTATTTCCAGCCAATCAGCTTCAAGGAATGGTCGTGACGTAATCAGTAGGCGGGGCTTAGCTTCAAAGCTAGCTGGTCTTTGCTTTACCAGATCTCTATGAATGAATCCATCTGAGAAATTCCGATTACTTCGGACATATATCGTGTTTTGTTTTGCAGTTTTAACTTATATAATTTGCAATGTATTTACATATTCTAGAGTAAATTTAGCGAGATTATGTCTTTTCAGTAAAAACAAATGGGAAATTCGAAAGCTTATGAAAACTGTATCTTCACTTTTCTTGTCGATAGTGCATAAATGTCATATTCATGGGACTCGCGTTAACACCTCCAGGACACATGTTCACTGGGATTACTCGTGTCTTTCCTTTACAGCTCAGATCCATAAATCATTGATTTGCTTCAGTATTCCCTGACTCTTGTAACCTTCCATATTTAAAGAGGCAGGCGCGTGACATCCTTCAGAATGAAGTCATTCTCCTTCCGCCTGCTTTTTCTTGTATTGTCAGGACCTGGGCAGGACAAGGGTTTTGGCTCTCTTCCTAACTATTATTATTTCTTTATTATCATTTCAGTGGATGAAACCTATTCGGATGGAACAAGCGCACAGGGCCCATTGACTTGAAATTCAAGCTTCCAAAGAATGTTGGTATCAACCTCCCACTGCAGACCCCAAGCTCCGGCAGTCACCGATCATGATACAGAGCCAGTGACTTTTCATCACCCTGGGGAGA
>NC_087203.1:11229492-11256992 GCF_015104395.2 Macrobrachium nipponense
TCCAACATTATTGGTATAATATTGTTTTAATTCAAATCCCATCTTGTCACTCATCAAATCTTTTCTTCTTTTGGTTTTGGATCATTTTCCAGTTTTAACTAATTCAGCTTTTACCTCACCCCAGCCAATTCCTTGTGCTTCAGCCATCCTATCATGAGAGCAGGCACCTCATTCACTTCCAGCCTCTTCTCCTTCTGGTACTCATGCCTCATTTACATTTGCCATAGGTTGCTGTGTAGCCGCACTTTGAAGTTTTGTCATACTAAGAGGAAACTTGCCATTTCATAACTCTAGTGAAAATAATTAGTCCTATGCCAAAAAAAAAGCTCCCATATAACAAGGCAGCTGGAAGTTCGTCTCTCGCCTTGATAGCATTCTTCTGATCAGTGATTCCATTCTCTCTACAGTCAGTCCTCATCCCCCTCTGTTGTTCTGGTCCCTGGAAGGTGGGCAGCCTCTCTCTCTGTTTCTATATAAATAATTACTATTTCAGTCACAGAGCAATTGAGATCGAGATGCAAATCCATTCCTCTCTCAGGGGACAGCATTGTAATACACGTCAGGCAACTTATTCCCTCATTACCCTTAAAGGGTGTGGGCTTCATAATACTCGAAAGCTACTTTACTTCTACTCGAAAATATTGTATTTCTCGTCCTGGTTCTGTTTTCCCGGACTTTTATCATCTTCCTTCGTTCAAGAGCAGGTCTACCACTTTGCAGTTAAGTTCCGCTCTTCATCGCCCTTTTTTCTTTTTTCTTTTTCTTTTTGGCTATTACTTGTTTTTTTCGGCAGTAGACAGAGAGATAGATGAATAGATTTCGAGGATGAAAAAGCACATTGGCTCGGATTGTATGTTAAAAGTAATAGTGATATATGCAGTGTGACAGAGGACTGATATTATGAGACAAAAAATGGGGGTTTTCGCTTAATTTCTGTTTTCAGAACTGAAACATGAATTGTAGATTGTTAGACATTTTCTCACTTAATGTGTCAAAATATTTTGGAAGACGTCCATTCAGTCTACAACAGTAGCTGGGATTACTAGGAACGAGACAATAACTAATGGTGTGAGATACAGCGCATTAAGGACAATAAAAAGTAAAACTTTTGATATCAGACTTTATTATTGCATTAACATCGTAGCTATTGATATTCAGAAATCCATTACTGAAATCTAGAATGTCACATTATCCCAAGAAGCTGTATGTATAGGCATCACTAAATATTCAATGAAAATTCAATAGATGACTCAAACTATTACTGAGTAACGTGGTTTTGGAGCCATACTTATCATCCACACACATAAGAGAAAGAAATAAGGATCTTTCTAGACAGTGACCCCCAAAAGGGTTTCAACCTTTGCCGCATATCCAGTTGAAGCCCGATGGTTTTTACCATAAAAAATATGAACATAAGTCTGCCAATATCATAGAGATAATGACCCCAGAGAAATATTAGTCCTGGATAAACGACTTCCGAACTATCTAAGAAAGATCCGAAATAATATATCCTGTTAACCAGCGTCATCCGAACAAGGAACAACAATCCAAAGTAACATTGCAGCGCTGCCTGTTGGAACATCTACAAAGGGCAATACTTCGGCGCCTGTATCGGATTTTCGAGGCCCCCGACTTAATGCAAGGCCTCGGCCTCAACTGAATTGATTGGTAGGCCATCAGTTAATTATAACTGTCTAGGGATTAAGCCGTCAACTCTCTCTCTCTCTCTCTCTCTCTCTCTCTCTCTCTCTCTCTCTCTCTCTTATAGTACTAGATATTCAAATTCTATAATGTTAATTCTCACCATTAGTGTCATATTGATTTCATATATCGAGACAACTTGATAAAGCTTCAGCGATCCCTGGGTAGATGACATTGATGTAATTCTCAACATTCTCTCTCTCTCTCTCTCTCTCTCTCTCTCTCTCTCTCTCTCTCTGGCCTATTCATATCACGTCTTTTCGATATCTCCGGTTAGTGTTCATTTTGGTCTTCTTGTTGCTTTATGGGGTTTCAGCGACGAACCGGACTTTATTACTAACGAAAATGATGTACCTGTTAGGAATGGCCTTTAGTCCTTCGTAGAGTTTCATGTCCATGGTCTTCGCGTATCCGTCGATGTCGTCTAGGTCGATTCTTGTGTGGTATCTTATGAGTAGAACCTAGAAAGAAACACTAGTTGTCATTCAAAATAATGATTAATCGATAAATTAATGTTACTGAAGTAGAAAGTTTTTCTTTATTGACCTAGTCATTGATTACCTTAATGTTCTTATTGTTGCTTAATTCGTTTTATCTATTTATCACTCTTTATTATTCAGAATTTCCCTCTATTTATCTTTCGTATATATTTTCGTTGTATTTTGTTATCTTAAATTAGATTCAACCAGGTGTTTTAAGTAGTTCTTAAAAAGAACTGGCAAAAGTTACCACCAACACCATTATAGTTTTTGTTACTTGTTATGGTACTGATGTTAACTTACATTGAAATTTTAGGGAACACCATTTACATCATTCATATAGCTTTGGTTGGTCATCATATTGTACAATACTTGAGAACTTAGTTAAACATTTCCCTTTGCATGTGGTAATCAAAATATTTTAAAAAATGTGATTGGAAAGACTGGGTTTCGTGCATCGCCCTGAACTGTGTTCACTGAATATTCATGTGCTTCTTTAATATTAGTTCGTTTCTGTCACCTCTACCCATCAGCATTTTTCTGTGCTCTTGTTTTCGTGGATCTCTTTTTCTCTTGCCTGGAAATCTGATCAGTGTTTCCCACAAATATTGAAAATAGTGTTTACCAAATTCAGCAGTAACCTTGAATGTCATGTTTGGGTAGAAACTTGAATCTTTGGTAATATTTTCCTGGTTCATAATGTGCCTATAAAGCATGATATTTACATTATTCACTATTCGCATTTCACTCGCCATTTTTCTTCTAGTAATAATGACACAATCTATTTAAATCTAAAATCCTATCTCAAGATCACTCCTTGAAAAGCTGAAGCCATCAAAGGAATATTTTGGCACCCTCAAAGATATTCATTATGTTGCCGCTTCGTCGTACACTGTTGCATCCTGTTGTAGTGTGGGATCATAAATGCGCCATTTTTTTATTAGATCAATATTAAAAGCTTTTAGTCCTTTAAAAGCCGCGATAGTGCAAAAAACAAGTCATTAAGGTATACCTGCAGGTCTTATCACAGTAAAGTTACCTGATGTCAAAATAATGACTTTGGGAAGTAAGAATAGATTTGTGACTTAGAAATGCACCTCACAATTAGTCTTATAGACTGGTGGAAAATTTTTCAGATTTCACTTCAGAGGTACAGAATATTAGGAGCAGGCATCCATGTCCGCTAGTTAATAAGGCCGTTATTGAATATGTTTCGTGTGAATGCCCATTGATTTGGGACTTTTTAATTTCTTATGCCAAAACCAAAATGGCCGGACAAATAGAAAATGTATAACTTACAAAATGTCTGATAACTTCAATTGTACCGAAGCTGTGGTTCTGAAATTTGACATATATCATCACAGCAATACCAGTAAAGTGTCCAAGAAGTATTAAGCCATTCCATTACGAATTGATTAAGTTACATACAGATCGGTCACAAAAAGGTACAAAAAAACTCAAAGCTGAACTCGGTTAATTTTCAAATCACCCGACTTATCTTGACTTTCAAAGTGGGTATGTTTCTGCAGTTTGTTATAATTTACTCCAGTGATACCAGTGAGATGTCCTGCAAATATAATGCCAAACTATACATATTTGATAAAGTTATGTACATATTTATATACAATAGTCAGATTTGACTATTAAAAAAGGGGGGCCATATGCACCAAACATATGATTCTGAAATGGTACATTTGTGTCTCATTGATACCTATGAATTATCCTAAATATATTGATGCAAAGATATATCATGCCACACCATAATGATCTGGTGAAACTATGTTTTAATCACATGGTAAAATAATTTATTATATGCAATTTCAGAATGTTTGCAGGATGTGGTGACCTGAGTTGAGCTTCAACATGGAATTCCAGGTAAAATGCCAGAGCCAGAAGCGGAGTTCTGACACAAGTACTGACTGGACTCTCTGCATCATCTGACAAAAGAGAGACCTGAAAGAACCAAAGAGAAACCTCGGAGACGCTGGAATTCAACAAGTCCGTGAAGCCGTTGCAGAGCGCAAGAAGTACAGATATACTCTGAGAACTTGTACACTGTCGAAAGAATTCAAAACATTGACTTTAAGGAAATCACAAAACAGACTGAAGTCGCGAATCACAAAGACTGCCATTCGACGTTTACAAGTTTGTTCAAAATAACTTGACTCAGGAAAAAGTATGAAAGTACCCTTGCCACCTGAAGCAGGGCACCTGAGAAAAGTTCACCACCGAGACCATCCCTACGCACTAAACTGTCCATTATGGACACTGATTTGTGGATCTTCTGCGGAGAGAAAGGTAGTAAACAAATATATTTGGTTGCTACCTTTGATGTTTCTGACAAAATTATCCAAGGAGCTCAAACAGACCCTGTGTTGCAGTGTCACTTGGCAGGAGTAAGTGATCTCTTAGCTGCTGATGCCAGGTATCATCTTTAGTGTTATGTACAGTTCAATAGAAAAGCATCCAAATCGAGTAAAAACACAACTCAAACATCCAGAAATTTCTGCTGGACCATGCTGGGACAACAAATCCCGCCTTGAAGAAAAAATACACCGACTTCTTCCAGGACAGATCAACTTCGTACCTCAACTCGATCCACATCAACCACAATTGTTGTTTTCCACACTGTCATCTGAGATGCATTAGAGGTGATATCATTTCTCGTCCAGGCCTAAATAATTGCACGTCAGTTTGTAAGGAGAGTGCCGAAAAGGTTGTATCAGAAGGCTAGTTTCTATTCCTCAGTATTTTGCTGTCTGGGGAAGTGGACAGACAGGCTGACGATATATTGGTGAAGCAAACTGCTTTGAGCATAAATCAAGACCTGGTCTACGCAGTGCCGATGCACAAAAAGCTCACACCAAAACACGTTGACTTGACCTAGTAATTAAACAGGCTACATGTTCAAAGTCGCTGATTGAACTCATCCATCATGCAGGACACTGTCCCTGCTATGACCAGATACGTAGACTGGACACAACTCTTGGAGTTCAAAATCTGCAACACTTTGCAGATTGCAACAACACTCCTGTCCCTTCAAATATATCTTCCAACAAGTTTTGCCAATACGCTACTGATGACATCGACATTATCGAAGAAATGTTAGATGGTATGGGGACGTTTCATGCGATGCAGATGGTAGTTTACCACAGAGGGTTCCCTCAACATCAGCAACAGAAAGTAATTCCTCTTGGAAAGTCAAGGTCCTTGAATGTCCCTCCCGAACTTCATCGTTTGGAGAAAGTCACTCACCAATGTTCTCGAGAAGATCCTAAATTCATAGCCACCTTGAATGAGATGATGTTTACCCCAGATGATCAGGTGTCTAATGAAGCTTCTGTCCGTGATATGGCCTGGGTTCTCTCTCACATACATGGCTCCAATAATGACAATGTGCCAGCGTGGACCCGGTTCAACCAAGTTACAACACAAGACAAACACAAACTCTGCACAATCTGCAAGACAAATTGAAAGAATTTGTGGGCTTACGTCTCATCATGAAAAAAGTGGGATTCCAAGACAAGGTCAGACAGTCAAAAAGCCTGATGCTGAAAAGCATGTATCAGGTCCAGAACAAAAAATCGGCTCTGAAACAAAAATATGTCAAAGCAGACCGTAACCTCTATCAACGCTTGCTTGTTGCAAAAGAAGCTGGACGCGAGGTGGACCTGAAGGAAATCCTCAGCCACAAACTTTCGCCAGTTCCCCTATCACTTGCAGACACATCCAGAGCAATGCAATCCACAAACAAAGCAGCTCTCAGAGATATCCTTCAAACAAGAACAACAACTGTAGAGAAACAACCGCTGATAGCAAATCTGAAAACTAGTGTAGTCATCGATGGTCAGGCACTTGTTCAAGCAATCGCCAAACCTGCAAATGCCTACAATTTTGGACAACTCACAGACCGGTTCATCGCCTCCGTCTTCTGTCACTTCAGTGACACTTGCTCCAGAGTTGATGTTGTGTTTGATAGGTAAGAAGCAAATACCATCAAGGACACCACTCATATTTTACGGACCAGGAAAACCCGGCCAATACATCGCAAAGTGGACAACAGGGATGTGCCATACCCTGTCAACTGGAGGCAATTTATTGACCTCCCAGAGAACAAGCAAGACCTGGAACACTTTTTAAGCATAGAGCTCATTCGTCAAGCAAGGTCGACTCAACCGAATCGTGAAGTCATGACATCTGGCGGATTCCATGACCGAACGGCTGTTGAGTCATCCCAGGGAACGGACAGAGACTCCCTCAAATCTAACCACGATGAAGCTGATACCAGAGCACTGTTACACACCAAGTCTGTGACAGTTCTTGGGTTTGAGCTTCTGATTATTTGTTCCAGGAACACAGACATCCTTGTTCTCCTCGTTCACTTTGCCAGTGACTTATCTGGAGAGCTTTTAGTTCCACACGGGAACAGCGAAGCAACGGAGTTTTGTTGCTATGCACGCTGTAGACCTTGATCCAGCTCTCTGCCACAATCTTCCAGCATTCCATGCCCTCTTTGGCTACGACACAGTTTTGTGGCATTGGCAAAACAATAGCATGGAAAACATTCCTCAAGAACTGTCCCTTACTGGACGGGCTTGGATGCGGCACGGTTACTGAAAGAACACTGACAGATGTAGAGAGCTTCATCTGCAGACTGTATTCAAACAATGAAAACAACACAAACATCAATGACATATGTTTCAAAATGTTCCTCAAAGCTTACAAAGAACAAGAGAAATTGCCACCAGCCCAGTCTTCTCTGAAGCTGCATATCAAGTGTACAATTTGGCTCTTTTCACTGATCTCACAACCATATATATCTTCCCCTGTGGGAAATGGGTGAACAAGGATGGTACATCTGGAAATATACTTCCTCATTTGATGAGTGATACCATTTCCAGCAGTTTACCTCAAGCTTACACAATGCCAGTGTAAGAACTGCGAATCTCACAGATGCAGTTGTCGTCTTAAGGAGCTGAGATGTACCGCTGGTTGTGGTTGCTCAGATGGAACTTGTTGAAATCCTTTTAGCAGTGCCAAAATGACTCGGACTAAACTACGGAAGACCAGTGTCAATGTTAAAATTGTCCCAACACAGTTTTTCTTTAAATCAAAAGAACTTCATTAAAGCATGTCCGTATATTTGTACAAGCTTAATATAATGCATCAAGATGTAATTTTGTTACAATTTCAGAGCATTTTTTTATATTTTGTCTCTCCATAGGGAAAGAAATATATAAGATATTTTTTAAAATCTTTTGAGGATGTGTGTATTATTATATGTTCAAATACAGCGTTATTTTAAATAAATAAAAGGTTGTGTCATTTTATTACTATCCAGAGTTTTTGATGATGGTGGCCATTTTGTTTTGGCTGTATAATATTTGAAAAGGCCAAATTTAATGGGCATCCACTTGAAATATGTTCACTATGGACCACTTTAAAAGTCTAACATGGATGCCAGCTCCTAACATTCCGTACTCCCTAAAGTGATTTCTAGGGCCCTTCTCAGAATTTGCCCCTAGTCTATTATTGGAATCAAGTGATAAATGAGTTCAGCATCACTACGATCTGTTGGAAAAAAGAGTAATAAAAATACAAAAACTAGTATCTTTAATGTAGGAATATGGTAAATATTGTTCATAATATTATAGTGCCCACGTGTGTGGACTGGCGCAAACCAAGATTTATTTTCTCCCGCCAACACACCTGGACCCTACGAACACACCAGCGACCAAGATTTACTATCCCCCACCAACACACGTAGACCCTATAAATACATCTCTATTGCACCCTCAATTATCCTGTGACAAGGAACCCGCAGATGAGCCAAGTAAATGACGAAGTACAATTCCTCTCATATATATTTCGTATTTTATACATATTTCGCTGTAATCATTTTTGTCACATTTCATCCATTATCACCAATGCATGCAACTGAATCTTCTGTTTGCATGTTTATGTCTGTGAGGAAACACAGATGGCCAGTCTTAATTCCTGTTTCTATTTGTCAGAGATTTGTAACTACATTACAGCTCACAGTAGCCAATAACCTCTGTGAATATTCTGTACATAAATGTACATAAATGAGTTCTTACTTGGCAACAAACTAGTCAACACACCTTCAACATATCACTCAGTACCTTCCTTATATTGGTGACCCTAGAGTGACCAAGTGGCCAACAAGAGATGTCCGACCCACAGAGTTGACCAGCCCAGCCACCACCAACAAGGCCAACCCTGTCAGCAACCCTTGCGCCTCCTCCATGCACCTGCTGCCATTCGTGCCCCACGACCCAGAGGCATGGTTCTCCGGGGCAGAAATTATCTGCTTCAGCCCACCACGAGAGCCAAGAAATTTCTCAACCCCATGGGGCAACTATTGGAGACAAGAGACAGTCGCACACCTATAGGGAGGCAAACCTCGCCAGCAACCTTCGCTACCTCCTTCCTATTTACTCCCCATGAACCACAGGCATGGCTCTTCAGGGGGGAAATGACCTGATTCATCTGCTACCCACCGTGAGAGCTAAGAAATTACTTACATATGTAGGGCCAAAGACAGGAAACGGCGATTCATCACACTGCCAGCCACAGGCAGCCAACCCAAGTCATCCTTGGACATCTGAGTGAGACTCCAGAGACTCCAGAGCTTGTAGATCCTTTTAGCCTGCCCAGTACAAATGAATCAACCCCATTCCTCCCACCCTCGATGCATCAAAGGCCAGCTGATCCCACAGAAAGCGCCGACATCATATCCTCAAAGCCAAGCAGAAGCACAAACAACGAATCAACAAAAATGTGTCGTCGCGCTCATTACTCACCGCCAATAACAAGGCAGGAGAAAGTGCGGTCAACAGCGCATTGACATTACCTGAGAAGACTACTAACAGCCATGAGGCCTTTCTTGCTGGGGAAGTCCTGTAGTGCCCCTTTTGTGTGGACCATCGCACACTTACAACCAAGATTCACTTTCTCCCGCCAACATACATGGACTCTGCAAATACACCGTTGTCATGCCCACAATTATTCTGTGACAAGGAACCCACTGAAGAACCATGTGGATGAAGAAACAACTCCTCTCATATGTATTTTGTATTTTATACATATTACTCTTCTGTAACTATTGTTATCACACTTCATCTGATATAAACAATGTATGTATTGGGATTCCAGCTCTTCAATCATGTTGCTCATGTACTTATAATCAGCAACTGAATCTTCTGTAGAAATTGCAATCATGTTTATGTCTGTGAAGAAATATTCACAGCCAGACTTGCGGCTTTCAGCAGCCAATAACCTCTGTGAATGTTCAGTAAATAAATCAGTTCTAACTCAGCAATAAACTAGTCAACACACTGTAGATATGTCACTCAGAACCTTCCTTACAATATAATAACCATATTTCAATCTGGCTTACAGATGCTAGTGTTGCACATTATAATTGTACTTAAATGCAATCGCTGCAGCATATGACGTTAAAACTTTGAAGTTAAGATTGTAAATGAAAGATACTTTGTTTGTCTAATAGAAGAGGAATTAACGAAGACAAGTTTTATGAAAAGCTGATGTTTTGACCTTAGAACTTATTTATTCTACATCCTGACAGATGTTCTGAAAAGCAAAGACTTTTATCATATTTCTTGGGATCCTGAGAAAAAAGGGTAAAATTTTGGTCTTCAAATTGTCCTCTTATCCTAAAAAGTAGTTCAAAGTAGAAAACATTTGAGGAAAGCGATTATGATTCCCATGAATAACTAATTACCGGTTTCACCAAAGTCTGTAAAAAAAGGGGGGTGGGCGAAGAATTTGACTAATAATAGTACTTTACAAAACGATCGAAGGTTATTGATAATAACAAATTATGTTATTGCTAATACTTTACGACTTATTTGGAGGCTAATAAAGACATAAAAGTATTAGGGAAATGTCTCTTACCAAGACAGTGAAATCGCGAACCGTTTCGAGAATATTGGCCTCCCCTCCCATCGTGTGGATGACCAGAAAGTCGATCGTATCAGTGTTCTCGACAGCAGCGAAAATGAGAGCTCTCAGGCTAAAGCACTGAACGCTCGTTGTTGTACCGAGATGATGGTCCTGTAAAACGGAGAAGAGAGCGTCAAATGAAGACTCCAGTTTTGTGAAGCTCGATGGAATATAAATGTGGAGATTTGGACTTCTACCTAAGATCAAATGTGATGAAAATGAAATCATGTGTTCTGCAGGACAAAATTGGTGTTCATTTACATTTGCTTTCTTCACTAGTACTAATCCCTCGGGGATCAAAGTATTATATACACCCATTTTTATGTTGTGTTATCAACAAATTAGGCCAATATACGAGATCTAGTACTAATCACGGCGAACGAAAGACCTTCCGCCATGTTTAGTACTGGCACCTCGGATAACAAGGCAAATTAGTACCGATCATTATTCAGTTTGGTCATTTACCTTACCTCCCAGTATACAAAATATCCATAATAGCTGGTGTTTTGCTTTAATTTGAAAAGTCAAACCAAGCAACATTTAGATGTTGAATAATGGGTAACAAAACATTTCACGTGATACATAGTACTCCCCGCACCCGACAACAAAAGTTTGGCAAAGGCGTCTACAAGTCATTTTATCATCCATCTGATCCTGTCAAGTGATTGATGGAATCCTAATATTCTATTATACATTTCAATAAACTTTAGATTTGTTAGTTGTTAAATGAAATACCAAGAAATTGTGGCTTTTTAACATTTTCTTACTACACAGATATCAACAGTTAAAGTTCTGCATTGCGCAAGAAGAAACCATGTAACAGCTTTCTCCAGAAGAAAATTGGAAAAAGAATTAATCAAACGACTTACCTCTGGCGCAACATAGGTAAGGAGCGTGGATTTACCATCAGATATTTTATTGTACAAACTCGATGAAATGTCATCACCCAAGATAGGAGTCCAAAACACATCCTGGAAGGAAATACTAGTTGAAATAAACCTGGCCTTAGGTTTTAAACGTCATGCTTTTTAAAATACTCTCTCTCTCTCTCTCTCTCTCTCTCTCTCTCTCTCTCTCTCTCTCTCTCGGGGTAGCTGTTAAATTCATCACTTCATTCTTGGAATTAGAGTATATGTGAGGTATTTCTGATTCAAGGGATATTTTAGATAACACATTTGGTTGCCTTGATAGGCGGTGTCCATATAACCCATAGCATCATCATCTATTTATTGTAATTTTGAGTTCTTTCGCTTAAAGATACACTCAGTGTGTGTGTATAGTGCACACACAAACGCATATATATATACATATACACATATATCTATATATATATATATATATATATATATATATATATTATATATATATATATATATATAATGGCTAGATACACAGATAGGTTTTAAAAACAAACCGATAGGTAGGTCTTTTGACTTTTCTTTTAAGTATGAATATTCATTTCAAACAAACACAAACGTATACTAACTGCTAGGGACTTCTTTCCCACCGTTATCCCTACACAAAGGGGTCAGTTGCCTGATGCGACTTCTCCACTGCCTCCTATTAAAGGCATCATCCTCCACCAAACCTCTTCTCTCCAAATCTTCCTTCACCTTATCTCACCATCTAATTCTCTTTCTCCTTCTCGATTTTCTTCCTCTAACAGGTTCCTCCTAGGCCCTCTTCACTCCCTCCCCATCTTCCATTCTCGTCACATACCACCTCAATCGTTCCTCTCTTATCACCTCTATAGTCTTTACTATCATTTTCCAATCTCTCAAGCAGCGATATTCCTATAATCCACCTCACCATTCTCATCTCTGTCCTCTAAGCTTTACTTCCTCTTTTCTTCTTAGGGCCCATGTTCCTGATCCATACATTAACAGTGGTATTATCACTGCTGCAGATCTTGACTTTTAGCTTGATTGAACTTTTTTTATCACATACTACTGCAGCCACCTCTCTTCACTTCCCCCACACAGTTTTTATCCTACTGTCAACTTAAGTCTCACATACTCCCTCTTGGCTTAAAATAGATTCTAAGTATTTAAACTTTTCCACCTGTTTTAAAATTGAGCACCTTCTTTCTTGTATTACTATTCTCCCTCTATCTTCTCTACTGCTCACCAAAACCTCTGTTTTATTCACAAACACCTTTAAGCCACCCCTCTCTAAAGACTTCTGCCACTCTCCAACCCTTCTCTGTAGGTCTTCCTCATTTTCAGTAGCAATCACCAGATCATCAGTGTGCAACAACTCCCACAGCTCTTCATTCCTGATCTCTTCACTTATCACTTCCATGACCAGCACAAAGAAAAATGGACTTCATGCTGACCCCTTGTGTAATCCAACACTAACTTGAAATTTTCTGTTTCCCCAAATGCTGTTATTAGTTTTGTGCTCATTCTTTGATATAGTATCTCAACTAGTCTAACCAACTTTTCTGGGACTTTCCCTTCCTCAAACACCAACATATTTCTCTTGGGATTCCATCATATGCTTTCTCTAGATCTGTAAATGCACAATAGAGCTCCTGATTTCCCTCTAGCCTCTTTTCCTATAGCTGTCTCATGAATCTATACTGCTGTTTCCTGGTCTTTACAATCTCTCTTAATCTGTCATCCAGTATCCTCTCTAAAACTGTCAATCCATGCTCTATTAGTTTATTTCCCCTCTAGTTACCACAATCCATGACATCTCCCTTCTGCTTGCATATATGTTCCATTAGACTCTCTTCCCAGTCCTTGGGCATTACTTCCTCCTCCCATATAGCTTTTAATAAATCAAGCATCCATTTCTCCCCCTCTGTACCTAGTAATTTCATCATTTCAATTTAGAACTCTGATGGACCTGGTACTTTACCATTCTTAATGTTACTTAATGCTCTCCTCACTTCTGTATTTGTATCTCCATCACTGGTTCCTCTACCTTCTGTGCTTCCCCCCATCTCTCTCTCATTTTCAATATTTGAAAGTTGTTCAAATACTCTCTCCATCTCTTCTTAATGGCTTCATCTGTATGCAATATATTTCCATCTCTATACTTGATGATACCCAATTTACCCATATCCTGTCTCTGCCTTTCCATGAGTTTGAAAACTTATAGAAATCCTTTTCTCCCTCTCTTGTTCCCAGTCTTTTATTTAACTACTCTGCCGCTCTTCCAATAGCCATAACTACCCTCCTTGCATCTCTTTCCTCTTCTCTGTGCCGATCCTCTGCACCCTGAGCATACCTTACTTTTCAGTCTTTAAATGCTTTTCATTCTCTTTTAATTGATTCTTGCACCTCTCCATTCCACCACCATTTTTCTCCTCTTGACACTCCATAGCCACTGGTTCTTCCCAGCAGTTCCTCTGCTTCGCCCACACCACATATATTTCTCTCATGTCTGCCCAAATATTTTCCACTCTGTTACCCTATCCAAATTTCACATTCCCCAACTCCAGCCATCTCTCTCTCAAATTCCTCCTAAATTGCTCCCCCTTTTCTCCTTAATTCTAGATCTCCTCTTCTTGGGTTTCCTACCTCCCATTTTCAAATCCATCACCACCAACCTATGTTGTTTAACACACGCTTCTCCCAAGATTGCTTATTCAAAACTCTTAGCCATCTCCAATATATAATCCCCATCGTCATTTCTAATTCCAAGTCTATGGCCTCTGTGTACCTCCTTAAACCCATCTCTTCTCTTCCCAACCCTCCCATTCATATCAGCATCTATTATTAGATTCTCCTCCTCTTTCACTGTTCTAATAACAGCCTCAAATTCTTGTCTAAATAATTTTTTCTCTTGCTTTTAGTACCACATCTGAGGAGCGTATGCTGATATATTTACTACTTTGTCCCCTATTATTATTGGAATCTTTAAAACCTATCACTTACTCTCTCTACTTTCTACAATTTTTCCTTCTGGTTGTTATTTACTATAATTCCAACTCCATTTTTTCTCCCTCGTGGCATGCTGTAATAGAGCTTATACCCATTTCCTATCTCTTTAATTCCACTCCCCTTCCACTTAGTCTCCTTCACATACAAGAAGTCTATCCTCCTCCTCTCCATCACATCTACTATCTCCCTTAGTCTTCCTGTTAGATTACCAAAATTCCACATACCTGCTCTTCTCTTCCACTCTTTCACTACCTTCTTTGGCCGCAGTCATGAACCCTGCGGTACCCCTCGACCATTTATCACGCCATTAGGGGGTTCTGACGTGTGTCACTTACAGAGGACGCCCTAGCGGCATTCATAGTCCTTAAAACATCAGGCATGGTATATTTTTATACAAAGGAGGTTTTACGAACGCATGTCCTTGCAGTTATCAACCACAACCACAGTTATTGGCAGTGGGCCTACCTTTTACTAAAAAGTAAGGCTACAAGGCAGCAGTTTCCATAGCTATTGGCAGTAGGCCTAGCTTTTTACTAAAAAACAAAACTGCAAAACAGCAGCTGTCCTTTTATCCTTTCATTCGCGTTTTACAACACGCAGGACCTGTGGTGGTAGTACTCTTACACCCATACCACAGGATATTACACAACCTGGTGAGGACTAACCAAACCCAAAGTTTCATAATTTCATGTTTCAAAGCAGGTTAACCCGATTGTTTGTTATTTATTAGGGTGTTAATACGTTATAGCATTGAATGCTCTAAAGGTCTCTCCTCGACTCTGCTGATGCCACATACCATTAGTCCATCCTTCTTATATTCATTATCTATTTCATTTTCTTTTTATTAACTGACAGAATGGATAAAATAAGACTCTTTTCTTGGTTGTTATATATATATTATATTTTATATATATATATATATATATAATATTATATATATATGTATATGTATATATATTATATATATATTATTTATATATATATATATATTATATATATGTATATGTATATATATTATATATATATATATATATATATATTATATGTATATAAATATGTTATGTATATATATATATATATATATTATATAATATTATAATATTATATGTATATTATAATAATATATAAATATATATATATATATATATATATATATAACATTATATAATATTAATACATATATTAAACAATATATATAATATTGTCTATAGTATATATACACATATGAATATATATATATAATATATATATTATTATAATATCTATATTATATATATATACTATGTATTATGTATATATTTATATCGATATATATATATATCTATATATATGTAGATAAATATGTATGTATATATATATATAATATATATATAAGATTATATATATAATAATATATATATATATATATATATGTATATATTATATATAAAATTTATATATAATATAGATACGTATATATATATAATAATAATACCATATATAACGTAAAATATATACATATGTCTATATATATATACACATATGTATATACTTATATATATAATATACATACATACATACATATATATATATATATGTATGTATATATGCATCAAGCTACGAATAATGTATTTTCAATATGTTAAGCGAAGGGGAATTTTTTAGCTGGTAATAAGTTCGTCGTCTCGTGGGACCGAACCACAGAAGACAAGAACTCACGACTACATTAACGTACCTTAAACCGACTTCCACCTACAAATCAATGTCGAACTCAGGTATATGTAATTAGAATCGATATCAACCTATCTCTACCGTGTTAACCGTGTAGTGTGTTTGTCGAGAGACAGACAGACAGACAGACAAAGAAAGCGAGATAGAGAGAGAGAGAGAGAGTCTTACCTTTTTACTGAAAAATTCATCTGATGCGCAGGCCATAGCTGATGCTGCTTTTCTTCTAAGTCTCAGCTCCTTGTATGGTTTATTTCTGGGCTCTATTAACAGTCCTTTCCAACCCAGTTCAACCTCTAACCAGCTTGTATGAGACAGGAAAACCCCATCGCCAGCTCCAACCTCAACAAACAACCCATTCTTCTGCGAATTGCAAAGAAAAAATCTAAAAAGAAGCTACTGGGTCGGAATGAATAAGACAGGGAATGAGTTTAAACTCAGTGGTGGAAACTGTGTTCTTATAATATTATTGAATTAAATTACCCTAATAAAGGTCTGTGGTAGTCTCAACATTTGCCAAGCAAGACTCTTGTTGGTTATTTTTCTGCAGAAGTTATAGTTTCATAGTTTTAAACATTTCTTCAACTCTTCAGTCTGGCACATTGTAATTTTTAAAACGAATGCATGCTAAAGGCTTTAATAGGATATTTAAAGAATAATTGGGAAGTATAGACTCAGTGGACGTACAAATTTCATAAGAAATTAAAAAACTAAACCATGATTATGAGAATTGTTAGAAGGAAATAGTGCGGGGATTTGATATAGGACAAAAAGAGCATCTAATTACTAAGGTGTGCTTATTTACAAAAATTACTAAAAGAGCTTATTTACAAAAATTACTAAGAGAGCTTATTTACAAAAATTACTAAGGAGATCTTATTTGCAAAACCTCTGAAGAATAAGGCCTTAGATTCAAGGCATGCGTCTTGCCTTTTTCATGAATACGAACTATTCGTTGACCTTAAATGCAAAACTGAGTACACAAGAGTAAATATTTATATATACGCACACATATATATATATGTGTGTGTCTGTGTGTCTGTATGTAAATGCATGTATATATTTACCCTATTAACTACTTTGCTATCTCTGTTTATTCAGTATTCAAGAATATGATATATATATATATATATATATATATATATATATATATATATATATATATATATATATATGTGTGTGTGTTCACTTGACTATTATGACAATACTTCACAATAAAAACACCAGTACTATTCTTCTCACCCGTAGTGCGAAAATGCTCCTAATTATTGTTTGAACGACAATCCAGTCTCCGATGCCCTCCCAGGTCGTGTTGTAGAGGTCCTCCGACCTGGGAGGATTGGGTGGGTGTTCTTGTGGTGGATCTAAGACCTGTTCTTTTATGTAGTTTATTATTTCTTGGTCGTCATAGAGCAGGTGACTCGTCCATAAGTCTATGTAGCACCCTGTAGGAGAGATTTTCGATGAATGTTATTCTTCCCCCAGTCACATACAGCCAACCTTGTGTGGGGAGTGATTTTAAAAGTTAATTCTTTTCTCTCCCTTTCGTCTCTCCACACCACGCTGTCCTGCTTCCCTAATTATGCCTTGTTTGCATTTTCAGCTCCCATGGTAAAACAACGCTGTCTGGATTTAATAATATGGTATCTTAATCTAATAGAGAGCAATAAATGTTGGTTTTTGTAGGTGATATCTAAAACCGGTCAGTTTTTAATTAGTTTCAAGAAAATATGGGACTACTATTTATAACAAGCTGGAAATGAAACCAAAAGTGAAATAAGTATAAACATCTTTTAATTGACTGGCAATTCTAACACAGAGTTCAGTGACATCGTTGTGATTTACAAAAACCTTTCTTGGGCTCACCCCAGAATTTCAATTGTCGCGAAATAATTCCATGTTGGAATTCCGACATACCACTGCCAGTCAGTTATGGGAAAGATGCCGAAAATACAACTAAACATACAATTATACTTGGAACGTTGGTTAATAGTACTCTCTCGAGTTCCTGATTGGTCACATAGTCTCTCAGCGGGTCGTCAGTTATTTGGGGAATTTTTGTTCCGTGTCTCTCCTCCTGTGACGGAATTATAGGTGTATATATATATAGTATATATATATATATATATATATATATATATATATATATATATATATATATATATATATATATATATATATATATATATATATATATATATATATATATATATATATATATATATATATTATATATATACTATATATATATATATATATATATAGTATATATATATATATATATATATATATATATATATATATATATAATTACGAAAAAACCGAGTTCGACGGTGATTTGTAAGGTCAGAATCGATATAAACTTATAGCCTCTCTGTTAGCCAAATTGATAATGTCACTGACGGTCATGATTTTGTTCCTGTCCGTTGGACGGTGGTTTGATCCCTTGACAGGACGAAATTATTATCAACTAAAAATTCCCCTTTGGTACATATATGAAAATATATCAATTCCGAGGTAGAGCAAATTAGATATTAAAGGACATTTGTAGCTCGAATGATTTATATGAATCACAGTGATGTGATGATTATTCATAATATGGCTAAGTGCGTCAAATGTTCGAATTGGCTAACATGATAAAGGGGGTTTCATATCGATTCTAATTACGAAAAAACCACGTTCGAGGGTATTTTGTCAGGTCAGAATCAATATAAACTTATATCCTCTCTGTTAGCCGAATCGATAACGTCGCTGTCGGTCCTGATTTCGTTCCTGTCCGTTGGACGGTGGTTCGATCCCTTGACGGGACGAAATTATTATCAACTAAAAATTCCCCTTCGATACATATATGAAAATATATCACTTCCGAGGTAGAGCGAATTAGATATCAAAGGACATTTGTAGCTCGAATGATTTATATGAATCACGGTGATGTGATAATTATTCATAATATGGCTACATGCGTCAAATGTTCGAATTGCCTAACATGGTAGAGGGGGTTTCATATCGATTCTAATTACGAAAAACCGAGTTCGTCGGTGATTTGTAAGGTCAGAATCGATGTAAACTTATAGCCTCTCTGTTAGCCGAATTGATAACGTCACTGTCGGTCCTGATTTCGTTCCTGTCCTTTGAACGGTGGTTCGATCCCTTGACGGGACGAAATTAATATCAACTAAACATTCTCCTTCGGTACATATATGAAAATATATCAATTCCGAGGTAGAGCTAATTAGATATTAAAGGACATTTGTAGCTCGAATGATTTATATGAATCACGGTGATGTGATAATTATTCATAATATGGCTATGTGCGTCAAACTTTCAAATTGGCTAACATGGTAGAAGGGGTTTCATATCGATTCTAATTACAAAAAAACCGAGTTCGACGGTGATTTGTAAGGTCAGAATCGATATAAAATTATAGCCTCTCTGTTAGCCGAATTGATAACATCACTGTCATTCCTGATTTTGTCCCTGTCCGTTGGATGATGGTTCGATCCCATGAGGGGACGAAATTATTATCAACTAAAAATTCCCCTTCGGTACATATATGAAAATATATCACTTCCGAGGTAGAGCGAATTAGATATCAAAGGACATTTGTTGCTCAAATGATTTATATGAATCACGGTGATGTGATAATTATATATATATATATATATATATATATATATATATATATATATATATATATATATATATATATATACTATAGTATATACAGCAGGGTCCACAAAGCACATCATCAAAAAGGCCATAGTTTATTAACATGAAACATTTTGCACTTTTGCATCTTCAATCAGTAAAAATGGCATAAAAATCGTTAAAATTTGTCAAAACTATTTTAAAATAAAGTCAAGAGAAAAAATATTATTTGCAAAAATCAAAATAGCTTAAAATGTGTACAGTGAAAAAGAAACAAGTGCTCGATAAACTATTCAAAGGATTGAAGATACACAGAGCACATGTGGAATCATTGCATGATAATAAACTATGGCCTTTTTGATGATGGTTTTTTTGTGGACCATGCTGCATGCCTTAATATATATATATATATATACATATATATATATATATATATATATATATATATATATATATATATAGTGTGTGTGTGTGTATGTGTGTGTGTGTGTGTGTGTGTGTGTGTGTGAGGAATACACAGCATAGTCCACAAAAAACACCATCAAAGAGGCCATAGTTTATTAACATGAAACGTTTCGCACATGTGCTCTGTGTATCTTCAATCCTTTGAATTGTTTATTGAGCACTCGGTCTTTTTTACTGTACATCTTTTAAGTTAGTATTTAAATTTTTTTAAATAAAGTTTATTTCTCTTTATTTTAAAATGGTTTTGGTGAATCTTAACGATTTATATGTTATATTTACAGATTGAAGATGTACAAATCATATGTGCAAAATGTTTCGTGTTAATAAACTATGACTTTCTTGATGATGTGTTTTGCTTACCATTCTGTATGCCTTTATATATAATATATTCACCTGGACTACGGATAAATCCTTTTCCAAACAAACTCTCCAGCCAATAGTAACTGTAATTTAAAGGAAATAAGAAAAATATTGTTTCTTCTCATTCTGATGAACACTACGGGTACCATTCGCCCCTTCCATTAATCTTCTCTCTCTCTCTCTCTCTCTCTCTCTCTCGTCTCTTCTCTATCTCTCTCTCCTCTCTCTCTCTCTCTCTCTCTCTCTCTCTCTCTCTCTCTCTCTACCTTCCTGAGTAATCCTTAAATCCTTCTCTCTGTTCAAAGTGAGACTCCTTTTCAGGTGCTAATCCTCACTGGAGCAGGATAGCTGGCAACAGGAGAATTAGAAAGAAGATGCGCCAGTCCTACAGGCACAAACATGTGCTCAGTGGGATGATGCCCAAGTGTTTAACCCCCCCAAAAATCATGGGGCCATTGACATCTACTAAGACGCCCCAACATAATCCCTCTGATGCTACTTAAGCCCTGGACCAGAATCTCGCTCTCAGAACTGCCAGAGACGTGGACACAGTCAGAACCCCCTACAAGATGCAAGTCCCTTTGCTTGTCCTTTGTATTCCCCATTTGCTTGTAATCGAGTTAATATTTTGTGGTGGCAGCCCCCTTCATTCCAGCGCCCACAGCTCACCCATACAAATCTCCCTGATACAGGGAGATGAAATCCCCCAAGGGGCTAAGATCAATCGACGCAAACTTACCATGATCAAAGGTATCAGCCACATCAAGTTGATATTCTCTACCATCCAATTCAGAGTCATAAGATCTCACCATTCCAAGATAAGTACCCTTGCAGTAGCAAGCTATATTCCTGGAGGGTATGATCTCCTCCTGGGGCAAGATTTCAAGTCCCCTTCTCATTTTCAACAAACCAGGGGCTCTAGAGTCCTAAGAGACCTGCCTCCAAGCCACTGCCAGTGCCACTTGCATGCCCTGAGCAGTGCCAGGCTCCACCCAGTCCGACCGTTGAGCACATTCGTACCTTAACTTCTGTACCTGAAACTGCATTAGTATGGTGTCAGACGAGGCCTCGAATCTCCCTCCTGGAAATTCCAGTCCGGGCCACCTCTCCCCTTCTGGTTTGGCTCCGTTGAGAGAGTACAACCCAGTTTCATTATGTAACTCCCCAAGATTCCCATGCCCACAACAGAAGCTCACAAAAAGACGCGACCTGAGTTGGTCACCTCAACTTGAAAGTTACTTGCTATGCCGAATTTAACTGAAATGTTATGATAGCTGTAAAAATTGTGTGATTAAGACATCTAAAATTGGGATTTGGTTATTGTTTTACCATTCTACTTTAAATTTTACGCTCAGGACCAAGGAATTTAATTTTTGTAGAAAGACATCAAAATCGCCCCACTCACTTTTCCTGGTTAGTTAAGATGTAGTCTACATAACTAAGACAAATCACATCTGTAGGTTTGATAGGGTTTATGATTATTGTTTCAAAATTCCCCATGTGTAAGTTTGCTAACATAGGACTATGCGGGCTCCCCATACTGCAACTGATTTTTTTGCGGTGAAAGTTATCACTTTCATACATACATTTTTACAGCTATCATGACATTTCAGTTAAATTTGGTATAGCAATTTATTTAGTTTCTTAGAGCTCTGAGAATTTGCTCCCCAGTTTTTCTTAACAAAGAGCTTGAAACAACCAGAAATGAACTTCTCTTGTTAAAATACCCCAAACACATAATAGAAAAAGCCATACATAGAGCAAAGAACATTTTTTACAAGCCACAGAAAACAAAAAAAAGGAAAAAATACACAAACAATAAAAATCCCTCACATGGATAATTTACGAGAGATCGCACAAATCTTAGGCCCCTCCAACCCTTTCACCTTCACCTATCAGAATACACTGGGGAAATCCTTAATCAATGTTCAGCGGAAACCAATTTCCAAAACATAAGGGTTTATGAGATCCCCTGTTGGAATTGTGATATATCATGCTATGGTTTCACTGAAAAATCACTCTCAAAAAGATGAACTTAACATAAACGATCAGTAAAATATGGACAAAATAGTTCAGCAATTTTTCATCATATAAATAGCATGAACTATACTATGGATTGGAACTCATCCTGAATTTTATACAAGAGCAGCTGTAAATACAAATGTCAGATGGTAGAATCTTCACTGATAAAACAGCGAGATAATAGGATCAACCTTTCCAAAGGAGCCTGGGACACTGACCAAATAGACAATATTTTCCTGAAGGCAACATTGAAGTGGATTAAGGCAATTAACAGAACCAACGGCAACATAGCGGAAGCCCCAGGTATCACCTTGGGGTATATCTCCCACTATATATTTGCTAATGGAACTCCTTTTGTCATTCACTGCTTGAATTAGGGTGGAAGTGACTCCACCGAAATATAGTTCTTAGCATTAAACAAGTGTTTTAATGGGCCATTTATACTTGAGATATATATATATATATATATATATTATATATATATATATATATATATATATATGTGTGTGTGTGTGTGTGTGTGTGTGTGTGTGTGTATATATATATATATATATATATAATATATATATATATATATATATATATATATATATATATATATATATATATATGTGTGTGTGTGTGTGTGTGTGTGTCATCTAGAGGAGCAATTGCTGGACAATTGCGCTCTTGCTTAGCACCCATTATTTTACAGTCAGTATGTTGAGGAATAGGGAACGAAAATAAGATTTACAATAGAGTACGAGAATAATAAGCAATGACTCTTCCTGGACACTATGGTATCACATGATGACATAATTATTTCCCTCCCAGACTGTTTTATAAACAGCTAGATAAGTTTCACAATAATGAAATCATGCCGAGAATTAGGTCTCAAACAGTCCCAAAAAATATCCATTTATTTGAGTCTTCCTTTTATTCATGATGATTACTTCATTACCGAATCTAATTCATTAATGAAACAGTATTGTCCTGCCATAAAAGGACACCTCATTCCCACTACACCTCTTAGCATAGGTTCCATTTTTAAATATAACGATAGATTGGACCCTCTGATAACATCGAAAGCGATGCATCACTGCCTTGCCCACGATGTAGTGAGGGGAAATATGTCAGCGCCTCTCGGAGGTTACTTAAAGTCCGCATCGATTGACGTGTTGGGGTCCAGTTGTCTAATCAGAAACTTTCCAATATTCGAGAGCATGCAAAAAAAGCCCCAAGATAAATATTGGATATAATCAATTTAAAATCCTGTCGAGGGCTCGTACTCCTCAGCAGCTGACATTCCTCGAGTCTCTTCGTATAAAACAGGTAGTCCCGAAGGTAAACAATCAAACTACCCCACCCCTCTTTTCTTAGCATGAGTTTACCCTGCACTTTTAACGTTTCTCCTTGTGACTCGTATTATTTCTTTCCATTTGGATGGTAATACCTTTCTCCTGGCATTTTGAACTGAATATTTTGTAACAGCTTTTAGCATACTATTTTTTAGTCCAAGTCTTGCATATTATTTTAATGCGTATATTTATATATATATATATATATATATATATATATATAATATATATATATATATATATATATACATTAAAACATTATACAAGACTCGGACTAAATTATAGTGTAATATATTATATATATATCTATATATATATATATATATATATATATATATATATATACAAAAACATTGTGACAAACTGCAAAGAGATCTTGGAAGATGTGTGTTAAACAACATAGGTCGGTGGTGATGGATTCGAAAGTGAGATGGAAGAAACCCAAAAAGAGAAAGAGGAGATCTAGAATTAAGATTTGGGAACATAAAGAAGAAAAGAGGAAGCAATTTAGGAGGAATGTGAGAGAGAGATGGCTGGAAAGGGGGAACGTAGATGTTGGACAGGGTAACAGAGTGGAAAATATCTGGGCAGACATGTGTGGGGGAAGCAAAGGAACTCAGGGGAAGAAGCAGCAGATATGGAGTGTCGAGAGGAGAAAAGTGGTGGTGGAATAGAGAGGTGGAAGAATAAATTCAAATAAAATCAAAAGCCTTCAAGGACTAGAGAGTAAGGCATGCACTGGGTGCAGAGGAACGGTACAGAGAAGAGGAGGCTATTGGAAGGGAGGCAGAGCAGTTGAATGAAAGACTAGGAACATGAGAAGGAGAAAAGGATATCTATAAGATTTCAAACTTAAAGAAAGGCAGAGACAGGATATGGGTAAATTGGGTGTCATCAAGGATAGAGATGGAAATGTATTGCAACAGATGAAGTTATTAAGAAGATATGGAGAGAGTATTTTGAACAGGTTTTAAATACTGAAAATGAAAGAGAGGAGATGGAGGAAGCACAGAGAATGGATGGAACAGTGATGGAGACACAGGATACAGAAGTGGAGAGAGCATTAATTGAAGTGAAGAATGGTAAAGTACCTGGTCCATCAGAGTTCCAAATTGAAATTATCAAATTACTAGGTACAGAGTGGGAGGAGTGGATGCTGGATTTAGTAAAAGCTACATGGGAAGAGAATACCAAAAGACTGGGAGGAGAGTCTAAAGGGCCCCATACACTGAACAATTGTATGAACGATGGTCTCAACGATTGTCGTTATCTACACACACATACACACACTATTCACACAGTATGAACGATCTCTGCACTGATTTCAATCTTAACAAAGATTTTGTCTCGGAAAGACATGGCAACATCTCTAGAAGAGATGTGCGCAATAGCACAGTATCGACAAACAAACACATGCATTGAACAATCTGTGTATGACAGACATAAGTCACAAACCAGCAACCAAACTCCACCCATTTTTGCATTCAGACAAGCCCATACACAATTTACTGCGAACAGTACAGACAACCGTTCAGACAATCATTCAGACAATCATTCATACAATCATTCAGTGTATGGGGCCCTTAATGGTATATATATATATATATTATATATATTATATATATATATATATAGATATATATATATATATATATACAAGCTGAAGGAAGATGACATGGTTTGTTGTAACTACAGGCGAATTAAACTAACAGAGAGCATGGATTGACAGTTTTAGAGAGGATACTGGATGAGAGATTAACAAAGATTGTAAAGATCAGGAAGCAGGAGTATGGATTCATGAGAGGAAGAGGGACTGTAGATGCCATCTTCATAGTAAGACAGCTGCAGAAAAAGAGGCTAGAAGAAAACTTTATAGTGCATTTATAAACCTAGAGAAAGCATACGATAGAATCCCGAGAGCAGTGAAGTTTTGGTGTTTGAGGAAGAGGTAAGTAATAACAGCAGTTGGGGAAACAGAAAACTTTGAAGTTAGTGTTGGGTTACACCAGGGGTCAGCATTAAGCCCATTTTTGCTTGTGCTGGTTATGGATGTCTTGAGTGAAGAGTTGTTGTATGCCACTTAGGTGATCACTGCTGAGGAGTAGTGCCTACAGGGAAGGGCTGGAGAGTGGCAGGAGCCTTTAGAGAGGGGTGGCTTAAAGATGAATGTGAATAAAACAGAGGTTTTCGTGAGCAGTAGAGAAGATAGGGACATAATAGTAGTACAAGAGAGGAGAGGGTCAATTATAAAATGGGCGGAAAATTCTAGATACTTAGGATCTACTTTAAGCCAAGAGGGAGGA
This sequence comes from Macrobrachium nipponense, assembly GCF_015104395.2. Lineage (NCBI taxonomy): Eukaryota > Metazoa > Arthropoda > Malacostraca > Decapoda > Palaemonidae > Macrobrachium > Macrobrachium nipponense. The sequence continues at coordinate 11,255,391 of NC_087203.1, forward strand.
GATAAGGCTGAAGTTGACAGCAGGATAAAAGTGGCATGGGGGAAGTGGAGAGATATAGCTGGAGTTGTGTGTGATGAGAAAATGCCAATCAAGCTAAAAGTCAAGATCTATAACACAGTGATAAGTCCAGTGTTAATGTATGGATCGGAAACATGGGCTCTAAGAAGAAAAGAGGGAGTAAAGCTTGAGAGAACAGAGATGAAAATGCTGAGGTGGATTATGGGAATATCGCTGCTTGAGAGATTGGAAAATGATGAACTAAGAAGAAGATCAGGCTTAGTAAAGATTTCAGAGGTGATAAAAAAAGTCATGATTGAAATGGTATGGGAATGTGTTGAGGATGGATGATGAGGAGGTAGTGAAGAGGGCTTGGGAAGAACCTGTTAGAGGAAAAAGATCAAGAAGGAGACAGAGAATTAGATGAGGAGATAAAGTGAAGGAAGCTATGGGGAAAGAGGTTTGGTGGAGGATGATGCCTTTGATTTCTAGAGGGCAGTGGCGAAGGCGCATCAGGCAGTCGACCTCTTAATGTAGGGATAATGGTGGGAGAGAAGATATATATACACACACACACACACACACACACACACACATATATATATATATATATATATATATATATATATATATATATATATATATATATATATATATGTATATGTGTGTGTAAATACCTCTCCCAGGGATATTCTTTATCTGAAGTCCGGTAGACATCTCATAGCTGGCAGTTGAGAAGTCTCTCTCTCTCTCTCTCTCTCTCTCTCTCTCTCTCTCTCTCTCTCTCTCTCTCTCTCTCAGGTGTGGAAATCAAATCCCAGATTTACAAAAATAGAGTTTATTTTGCCAACTCATCATAATACTGGTTAAATGAAAATAAACTAAAAACGATTTATTAAACCCCCACTTTAAATAAAATTCAATGAAAACCAAATTCTCTTCTCCATCACAGTCACTGATTGTTCCATTTCAATTCAATAGGTCTGATAGTCTGTATTTAAGTTACTCTATTTCCCATAACTGTGGCCTTTATCCACGATCCATCTGTCAAAAAAGCACTTTGTTGCTCAATATAAGTCAATGTGGGATAATTCCCATAACATTGGAACAAGAGTCATTCACCAACAAAAATGGAAATAATAAAGAAAATCCACGAACATAAATGAAATAGTAAAATACATGCCAAGTCATTAGGTGTCAATCAGCTTACCTCTTTATCTCTCCAGCAGGTAAAAGTGAGCTTATACTCAGCATCTTTCACAAGAGCCTCATCCAGCTTTAATCCCCCACACTTTCACAAAAGCTCATGAATTGTGCCCTGTTGGCCACTCCTTTTAGTACAAACGAACATACGACTTCCTGGACACTTCGAAATCCGGACTTGTAACCAGATATTTTTACTTTCGCTTTACGTGATGTTTCCATGGCCCTTCAGAAAGTTTAGAGCAGGAGCCACTTTCGTTAATTTGACTGTCTGAGTCAGAAAGGTTAGACATTTGTTTCTGGACTGAAATTTTGTGATTTCAAAAATCAACCTCTTGCTTGTTTTAGAGGGGCCGTTTACTCTGTATAACCTGTTTTTACAATCCAGCTCCAGATTTGAGG
>NC_087203.1:11261992-11264492 GCF_015104395.2 Macrobrachium nipponense
CCAGATTCATGTTAAGTCTACGTAGATCACACAACGAATTCCTACACGCAGTAATGGAGATGATCCATCTCGTTTCTTGTTTTCGTAAGTTCATAAAGGTGACTGGAAATCACAGCTGGCGTTCTTACCTTGTGCGAAAATGTTCAAGCTTATCCACAATTTCAACTCTTGGTCTTCATCGTTCTTATCTAATCTAAATCGCGAGCACTGCGTACATAAAAGCTTACTTATTACGCCACCGTGATAGTACGAATAGCGTTGATGCTTTCATCTTTGTGTGAAGGAGAGTGAAAAGGAACGAAGGCTTGTCTACACGTAGCCACTTTGCGACTTCAGAGACTGACTAACGTGTTTATTTGACGCTTTTTCCTCTTGCCCCTCGGAATTTTTAAGCAGTTTTCCGGTAATGCTTCAAAGGGTGGTTTCCTCGGCACCCGGGATCCTAAATAGACATAAACAACTGACTCCGTAACGTTTTGTTGTAGTTAAATTTTTATGGACCTTTTACCAAAGTACATCAATCTCTTGAAAGAAATAGTCATTCAGAAATCCGAATACATGTCGTTTTCTTTGATGAAAATGTCTTCCAGGGGTAACGAATGAAGACATCTTATAGTATATAATTCAGAATTAATTACCATACTTTCTTACGTTCTGCTTAGCATGAAGTATTGTAATTTAATGTTGGTGAATGAACATGTTATGAATTTATTAACTGGACAGGCACGTTATTTTGTTCGTTAATGATTGTTTGGCTGTGAGTCTCATCAGCCAAATTTCATTAGGCAGAGTGACGACAGTATTCATTTAAGTTTTATTTATCGTGAAAGCTTGTTATGCCAATACAAGGGATGTTTGGGTACTTGAGAGAAATGGTTGCCGTATGCAGATGCTAAGGTTTTGAATGAGATGAGAAAATTTGTATGAATCAGTAAAAGTATGAATGTACCTTTATGCAAGAGGAAGATGTTGAAAATGTAAACGTGTGCGAGGCAAAAGTAACAGCATCTTGAGGATAAATGAAACCAGAAAGAAGTGTGTACGTGTCAGGTATGTCCCAAGTACTACTTATAGGAATAGAATACATCAGCGCAAAGCAACTGTTCATATGTTATTTAATCAATCCATTTTCAAATTGATACTTATTACCTTTGCTATTCCAAAGGAAGTAGATCTGAACTACACATATACATGTTCTTTCTGATTTCTTTTGTTTTATTTTTAAACTTTTTAAAGTAATGATGATAACGCCTAATTTAAATGCACCAAGAAACCACAAGTGTCCCCTGATAAATTTCCACATTTTGATATTGACCTTTTTCCTTTGATCCTTCGCATTCCTTTCTAGATGTAGCTAGAGTTTTAAACTGCTTGCATATCAAATCAGGTAGTTTCTTTTGTGAGAAACGTTTTTCCTCTCACGCAAGATTCTAATCAGCGTTTTCCTTTCATGGGGAAATTTTGTTTTCAGGGTTTCAGTTTAATGCTTTTCTTAACTTTTCCTGTGCAGACTTTACCATTGCGAATGTCTGCGTCACACAGAATTAGGAGTGGGGTTATCAAAACTACGTCATACACAAAGTGACGCAAATTGAGTTCAATAAAACTGTTCTTATCTTCGTATCCTTGTTTGTCGTTACAAAGAACACCTTCCCTTTCCACGTATACGTTTCATTTCAAGTCGCTTGAAGTTGCGGTTATACTTTTTCTTCTAAAGTTTTCAACTGAACATTCAATCCTTATCGTATTTCTGCCAAATAAAATAATTTGCAGCTTAAGAGAATATTTTCTTTGGGTTTTTCCTCGAGTCTTGAGTGTTCTGTTGTGAAATATGTATGAAAGTCACCCCCTCTGGATTTCCCAGTTCTTCTGGGAGTCTGCAATTTGTGTATGGTATGCATATCTTTTGTAAGTTTTATCGCGAGGCGCTTCTGAAACTTTTCACTTTCGTATAACTTTATCCTGTGTGCTGAATTGGAATTACTTACCTTGGTCATTTGCTCTTTTGTAACCCTTTGCCATCGTATAGCTATATCACGTTATTCTTTAATGTCTCGCTTACACTTCTCAAGTGTATGAAATTATTTGGCGCCCACTGAGGTGAAGTAATGTACGCAAAACCAACATGAGCCGATCCCCGTAGGGAAGGAGTACCGTCAGTGCACCTCATGCGGTGCACTGTAGGTGTCACTTAAGATTCTTTGCAGTGTGCCTTTGGCCCCTAGCTGCAACCACTTTCGTTCCTTTTACTGTACCTCCTTTCACAGAGTACTCTTTCTTCATCTTACTTTCCAACCCCTCCTAACACTTGTTTCATAGTGCAACTGCTTTGAGGTTTTCCTCCTGTTACACCTTCCAAACCTTTACTGTCAATTTCCATTTCAGTGCTGAATGACCTCATACGTCCCAGTGCTTGGCCTTTGGCCTAAATTTTATATTCAACTCAACTCAACTCAAACGAGGAGACTTAGATTACGTAAAAAGGGAATTTTTCAAGAGT
>NC_087203.1:11269492-11284492 GCF_015104395.2 Macrobrachium nipponense
CTCTCTCCTCTCTCTCTCTCTCTCTCTCTCTCTCTCTCTCTCTCTTTCTTATAATAGATAGATAGACAAGGTTCTCAACAAGCGCGTTCTCATCATGGATGGTTACCATGAACAGTCATAAAATTAATATAATTATATAGGAGACAGGTATGGGATCAGTCTGTGTAACAGTTTATTACGGAGGCGTAAGTAAGGAAAAGATTAGGAAGAGGTAAATCTCCTTGTACCCGAATGAAAATCAATGTTTAATGTGGAAATTTAATTAAGATGGCGTAGTACCCTTCACTGAGACTGCCTGTGGACATCACAACTTCATGATTCTATTATGACCTGCAATATTCGCTACGATCTTGCAACGGGCTACGATCACATCCCATTACAGGTGTCATTCAGTACCCCATCCCTCCCTACCGTGAACCCACTAACTGACCGCCCTCCAGCGGTTAACTGGGAGTTTAAAAACCAACAGAAAACCAGATACTTTAGGGCGACCACGGAAACCAGGTTGCGGTCAATAATTCAACCGGCTGACGCCTTACTGTGTACCAACACAAAATGCAGAAATGACCACCACACGAGGGATCTGAATGAATTCTATTCGAACATAATCTCCGCTATGCGTGCTTCGGGCAGGACTGCCTTTAGATTTCGTCAAGGTAATTCTCGTAATATACCTGTTTGGAATGACTTGGTTAAGGATCTGTATACATACTCACGAGAAATGTTTTTACTGTGGAGGCAAAATGGCAGCCCGAGGGAAGGACACACTGCATTACTAATGAGGCAGGCGAGAGCGCAATTCAAACTTGCTCTTAAGCACTGCAGGTTAAATGAAAAACAACTAAGAGCCGATGCAATGTCTAGAAACGTAGAATCTGGTGATTACCCTCGTCTTTGGAAAGATATCCAGTCCTTAAATCCAAAACTAAAAAGTTATCACAGAGAGTAGGGGAAACAGTCGGAGACGAGGCTATCGCAAGGATGTGGGGTGATCACTTCAACAATATCCTGAATTGCATAAATGATCAGGATTCCCGAAGCGAGGTAGATAACCTCCTTAATGACAACATTCAATTTCATTTTGCAGACCGTATTACGCCAGGTAACATCAGCGATGCCATAAACAGCATACCTAATAATAAATCGCCCGGCTGTGATGGTCTTCCCGCAGAGGCTTTCAAATTCTGCCATCCGATAATTTACATTTTGCTAGCTGCCTTATTCAATGCGTGCATAATTCACCAGTTTCTTCCAGACTCCCTACTCTTAGTTCACTTGATACCATTAATCAAAAACAAGCTAAAGGATGCAGCTGACCCTGGCAACTACCGGCCAATTGCAATCACAACGATCGCATCGAAGATACTTGAGTCGGTTCTTCTTGTGAGACTTCTCCCCTTTCTACACACCACTGACAACCAGTTCGGGTTTAAAGCAAACCACTCAACCGACACCTGCATCTACATACTGAAAGAATTGCTGAACTACTACCTCTCATCAGCATCTCCGGTTTTCCTGTGTTTCGTAGATGTGAGAAAAGCATTTGACAGAGTAAACTACCTGAAGCTATTCCTGAAGCTGCATAAAAGGGGCACACCCCTATATCTAATTGGCATTTTACATTGCTGGTTCTCCACACAGCAATTCTGTGTCAAATGGGGCAACGTATTATTGTACACCTTCGGCTCCCTAAACGGGCTTCGGCAAGGGGGCATTCTCTCTCCATACCTGTTTAATACGTACACAGATGCCTTGAATGTCAAACTGAACTCACTCCCAATCGGATGCACTGTCAATGAAACAACTGTAAACAACCTCTGTTACGCCGACGATATGGTTCTGATTTCCCCATCAGTGCATGGCCTCCAACGACTCATCGACACTTGCCGCCAATATGCAGAGGAATTTGATATAATCTACAACGAAACCAAGACCCAGTGCATGTCGCTGCTCGCGAGATCGCTTAAGCATATTGCAGAACCACAAATTTTTCCTCGGAAACCATCGGCTGGAATTTGTGCGCGAATTTCCGTATTTGGTCACATTATTACCGACGCCTAAAAGATACGGCAGACATTGACGAGGCGTCGTAAACTATGTGCAACTGGCAACATGATTGCAAGGAGGTTTGCCTTCTGTCACCGAGACGTGAAACTGCTGCTCTTCCGCTCGTACTGTTACAGTATCTATGGGTGTTCCCTCTGGACGAACTATACCCGAGAGACCATGAGACGTATCACTGTTGTGCACAATGACATTCTGAGACGCCTCACAAACACTCCACGCTACCACTCCGCCACACAGATGTTCTTAGAAAACCACCTGGACAATTTAAAAAATCATTGTAAGGCGAACAATGTCCAGCCTGGTAACCCGAGTGAGAAACAGCGGCAACTCGCTCATACAAAGCATCCTAAGGAGTGAAGCAAGAAGAAGATCTAAATTGTGGGAAAGATGGGAAAATGAGGCCTTTGTCCCCTAAAGGACTTAATCTCTGTATTAGCAAGATGTCATCTGCAGATTTTGTCATTATTATATTTATTGCTGATATTTTATTTTTCATTATTTCTGTGATTACTATCAAGTTAAAGTTTCTTTATATATATATATATATATATATATATATATATATATATATATATATATATATATATATATATATATACAGTATTAGTATATATATATATATATATATATATTATATATATTATATATAGATATTTATATATATCATATAATATAAATCTATACATTCAATTTATGTATTTAGCCCTCTGGACCAGACTACTGTAACCACCTAAGGTCTCTAGTGAAATTTAAGCTATATAATTTGTGCACTAACTGTTATAATTCTCAATGCATTTTTTTTTTCTCACCAACATTATTACTATTACCAGTATTATGATTGCTATCTTTTATGCTACCTCAGCTATTTTGTGGATAAGTGCCGATTACCAATTTTTCCTATCATGTTGACTCATATATTTAGATTGTGTATGTTACTGTGTATTTTGTATGTTCATTGTATATGGTCTTGAACCGAAATAAAGGATATTATTATTACTTATGTCAGCAAAACTTAAGTTTATTATTACCGACCAATTACTTCAACAGTATGATAGTAGATCTTGAAGCCCTAAAGTGCATTAATGCTCGTTATCGAAGCCATAGGCTATTCTTTAAAATGATTCATTATTCTGATATTGTGATACAATCTTAGGCATGATAATATTGAAATGCATTTCAATTGCTTAGAAGGCGCCAGGTGGAAAAATATAGCTTGTTCACTTAAGTTCATCTTTTTCACGAGAAATTAGTTTTACACTGGGCTAACATCTAGTAAGTATGAATCTCAAAATAAGCCTTGCAAATATAACGTAGACCCACTAAAGACGTATTTTCACTTCTATACGAGATATCGACTCATACTTGGGTTGCATAATCATCTATAGCCCAGCTACAAAAGGTTAAGATTAGATGAGACTAGACCTGCACCATATTTCTGTAATCCATCCATCACTTTCAATGACAACAGTTATAATGTCATAGATGAGGCCCTCCCCCCGCCTTTTTTTTTTTTTTTTCTTTTTAGTGGCATGCCATACCTTCCTGTATATCGAACCACCACTGGTCAGAATTAAGATTTCTGACAACACCCTCCTCCTCCCAAACCTGTTCTTTTATGGCAGCTTGAACGACGGGGAGTGTAAAAGTACACCATCTTAAGTTCTTTGGAAACATATATCATGAACATTCACTTGCTTATGCATAAGTGTACGGATGTTTCGATAATCAAGGTTAATCTTGTATTCACGGGTTTTCCAGTAATCATCTAAATACGTATATGTATAAGAATGTACACACACAAGAACACAGACACATACACAGAGTATTAATGCAACCAGTATAAATACAACAGTTCACCAATTAAATAACGGAAATGAACCAAGCGAGGAAAATAAACTGCAATCAGATTTATTTTCTGCCTTTATTCAAAAATTAATTTTTTTAATTTTGCTTTACATATCGATAATGTATGCTTGTTTTGCCTATTACGTATATATTATAAATATATATATATATATATATATATATATATGCTAATATATATAAAATTAGATAAATATAGTATATATAATATATGTATATATATATATCTATATATTAGATACATATATATATATAATATATTAATATATATATATTGAATATTAAATATATATATTATAGATATAGATATAATATATCGAGCTACAATGTCCTTTAATATCTAATTCGCTCTACCTCGGAATTAATATATTTTCATATATGCTTAACCGAAGGGGAATTTTTTCTTGATAATAGATTTGCCTGGACCAGGGCGCGCCCTGGTCCAGGCAAATCTATTATCGAGAAAAAATTCCCCTTCGGTTAAGCATATATGAAAATATTAATTCCGAGGTAGAGCGAATTAGATATTAAAGGACATTGTAGCTCGATATATGTATATGAATCACGGAAATGTGATATGACTTATATAATATATATATATATATATATATATATATATATATATATATATATATATATATATATATATGTGTGTGTGTGTGTGTGTGTGTGTGTGTGTGTGTGTGTGTGTATGTGTGTGTGTGTTTATTTCTCGTTCATAGGAAAAATGAATGGCTGGTCATTATGTTTGAATAGGATTTCTATAGCGTATTGGAGAATACACCTCATGTTGTTACGATTAGACTGAATTCGGCGCGATGGAAATCGTGTCACCGGCACTTAGCATTTACGGAGTGAGGTCAAAATCAAAGTGGTAAAACACCAAATAGGTCATCACCACAGGTGGTGATATTTTGTTTACAAATATGTCCTATTTAAATTCGTTTTTTTTTTTTTTTCCTTTTTTTACCAGCTATGTGATGAACGCTGAGGCAGGAAATTCGATTACAAAAGTATCGATGTGGCCGTAGAAATATGCACTCGATTTGAGGAACTTCACAGAAATTAACTCAATAGGCCATATAGTCTGTTAACGAGTCTTATTGTTCCACAGTTACCTAGGTTTTGTTAAGGAATGGCCATCCCAAGCTCCTCGCACTTTTTTTTTTTTTTTTTTTATAGGATAAGCTTAATCGGATGGTATTTTCTTTCATTTCAGTCCTTGTTTGCAGTCAGTTGTGAATCATTGATATTAACTTATAAAACAACAATCCGTCGTTTTCAAGTCAGCCTTTTGCAGTTGCTATCATAACTGATATCAGCTGTTCCCGTGCGTCTCGTTTCTCGCTACTAGAGATATTGCTGTCACATACTGAAGGTATTTCTTTGACCGGTTTTACTCTAGGACAGGATCAGAAGCCACTCCATTAATTTTATATTTCTTGTGCCATTCTCTGTCCTTCTCAACAAGAAGTGAGGAATCAGACATTTAGAATTTGGAAATTTATATATATTCTGGAAGGCTTCAAATTTCGGAAATCCAGACAGAAGTCTATGAAACGTTCCACTATTTAATGTTTTGCCTACTTTTTTCTGGTGTTCTTGAAAACCTCAGTTTGTCTCCTAGTGCCATGGTCCATGCCATGCTCCCCATCAACAATTACGGTATGTTACGCTCTTTAGAGCTATTCTGCATGGTATCAGGACAAAATCCCCCGTAGGACAAAATCCTCCTTGCCAGAATTTCCCGTTTTCTACCGTTTGCTTGTTTTTCTAATAAGGCAATAGTCTTTTTTACTAACAGCTACATTAACTAAATCTTCTTATTGTCATAGCAGTACAGTCGTTTGCTCATTTTTCTAAAACGGCGATGCATTTTTTTTACTTACATAGTTAGTTTGCGAAGAGTTCATTTCGAAATCACTTTAGTAATTCCACCCATAGAAGATGGAGTTTAAGAAGAGCAATAAAGGACAGGTGAAATTGCATCGTGAAGGATTTATTTACGTTAAACAAAAAGAATTGGCAAACGGTGTAGTATCATACGAATGTGAAAGAAGGCGATCTAAAGCATCATGTAAAGCAAAAGTCAAAGTGAGGGAAGATGATCAGATGAATCAGATTATTTCTGGTATGGTTAGTGAACCACCTAGATAGGGTTTTAAACACATGTTCAGTCTTTGAATAAGCAATTTAGCATTTTTCCTGAAACTTGCATTTTACTCAAATATTTTCATTGTTAAGAATTCCATCTCCTAAAGATGAAAGCTAAGTTAGATAAAAAAAAATTTATCAGTAATAAACTAGAACTATATATGCAATAACAAATGTAAAACCAGCAAACGACTTTACAAGCATTTTAATATATTTCTGTTTGGAACTATATAAGCAATAGAAAATAAAACAAGTTACTACTATTATTGGTTGCTTAAATTTATCCCGGGGGATTTTGTCCATGCGGGATTTTGTCCGGGGGGATTTTGTCCTCTGAGGATTTTGTCTTACGGGGATTTTGTCCTCTGAGATTTTGTCTTACGGGGGATTTTGTCCTCTGAGGATTTTGTCTTACGGGGGATTTTGTCCTCTGAGGATTTTGTCCTACGGGGGATTTTGTCCCCCGGGGGATTTTGCCCTAGAACCTCTCTGCACTGTCTCCTCCGACCCAGCGAGAATATTCTTTTTTCACTAGAGAGGTGTTTTTTGTCATTAGAGTTACTTTCAATCTTAATTCTATAAGTAGCTTCTTCTGCTTTTAGATTTAACGATGTAATGGATGTGACTGAAAATAGTTTTTGTAAATGCTATCTTTAATGCCTTTAGCTGTCTGCAGATAAACTTTTTTATATGAAAGAATAAATCTATATTTTTTAGAATAATTATGATCCACCGGGATTGCTTATAGTTGTGGTGCTTCGCCCTAAAAATTAACCGTCTTTAACCTCTATGTACTATGCTTTACCTTCCGGCTTGGGTGCGCCAAGGTTCCTTACCCATGTGCCCTCTCGACCTCCGAATAAATGAAGGATAACAGGTCCTTCGAAAGATTAATTACCTTAAATGTTCTCGAGAATTTACCTCTAAATTTAGGCAAGTGCTATCACCATAATTATTTTCTTAATCTTATATTCTGCAATATCCTAATAATAGTTGAGAATAAAGGCGCAAATATGAATACAATGTTTGCATCCTTACATCCATTTGGATTTAATTTTAGTCACCAGTGGCGGAAGCAGTTATCAGTTATGTGCGATATGTCAAAGAAAACTTTGTTTTTATTTATGTTACAAATAAATTCAGAGCCTGAAAAAAAATGGTACGAGCAATTGGGCTTTAACACTGGCGAAACTAGGCGTGCAGTTCCACTCCCTACAAAACAACGTATCGCATTGAAGCTATTAGCTCTTGTGAAACTGGCTAAGAACTTGTTACAGTGAGTAATGTTCCCTTGTGCAGCTTTAATTAACTCATTACACGCATGCATTTGCAATAAGTAACTCCATCTGGATTGACATTTGAACAAAATGGGTGGTATTTTAATCAGTTCATGTGTTCTTTGTTTGCAAATGCTTTAAGTGGTTGCAATTGTCCAATAAAGTCTGCATGTACACGGGATGTCCAAGGGGTTCCTCCTTTGTGTGAGTTTTCTCAAGGGTGTTTTTGAAATCCATGATCATGAAGAAGTGGTAATCAAATGAGTATTATTTGTTGTTTTAACCAACCTAGTTTTTAATCGCCTTATGTGTTAACGTTTTTTTACTAGTAAAGATCTTTTTTTTTACGGCAGGAATTTTAAATCTTTCCATTACAAATGCTACTAATATTAGCCCATCGATCATGCAAACACAATATTCCTTGTGTAATTTGCGGTGAGCTTATATCCGAGTAAACGGAATTTTCACTCTGCTCGGAGAGATTAAAGGTTCCCCCTTTCTTCGAACTAAAAGAAAAAAAAGATGGATTTTTTGTTAAAGAAACGTGTCTCTCCAGGCATTACCTTTGAAGATCCGTCACGTCGGGTCAGACTTCCATAGCATCGTGGTTGTCTGCCCTTCAACCTTATCTCGGACTCTTCAAGCTCATCGTACCCAAGGCATATAGAATAAGTACCTACCTCTCTGCTCAGGTACTGCGTACAGACGCGCTCACCAGCACACGTAAACACCTTCAGGTAACTCAACAACAGGTGTACAATCAAGAGAGAGATAACGCCCATTCCCCCCAGCCGTCTTCCTGAACTTCATAAGGCCTTACTTGGGGCGCTGGGGCTGTGGTCCACCTTTCGCTTGCTTGTCCGCTCCACCCCATTAATCCACGCCCACGCCTCCTCCTCCTCCTCCTCCTCCTCCTCCTCCTCCTCACAATGTCCTCCTCCTCCTCCTCCTCCTCTTCCTCGCAATGTCCCTCCTCCTCTTGTTCCTCCTTCCTCTTCCACCACCACCGCCACCTTTACCTTATATGTCGACGTTTTTGTGAGAGTTCACTTAACCAATATTTTTAGGTACGAAATCTTTCCTTGTTCCCGTGGCCGATTTTCATAGCTGGAGTTTCTTATCCAATTTTGAACTTTATTATTTTTCAAGATTCAATAGGAGCAGCTCTCATCAACTCAAGTACCTATGGATATGGCTGCTTTGATTCGTGGGTTATTTTTGTTATCACACTCCTTTTCATCCATTCGCTTGTCCTATTGCTCTTCGTGATTGATCAGATAACTCAATGGACACAACCTGAATATAATGTCTCGATGGATCAGTCATCCTAAAGGCTCCATTTCCATTGGTATCCGTTACAACGCTTATGGTCATAATGTTCGAGAGTTCTTTTGAAATTCTTCGCCTCGAAAGCATCCGGGTAACAGAACTGAATAGCGACAGATGGAAGTTTGGCTTCAATCCATTATCCGATGCTGATTCAGATTCTGTTCCTTTTTTCTATAAACTTTTCTGTTTAACTTTTCTAAGCCTATTTGCCATGTCGCCTTTTTTCCATGTAACTAAATGACTCTCTCTCTCTCTCTCTCTCTCTCTCTCCTCTCTCTCTCTTCTCAACCAATTGAGATTTAGAGTGAAACTCATTGTGATGCTTCTTTTGAATCTCCCTTGTTAACCAGAGGAAAGTAAAACAACTAATAAATGGGCCGAAGTTTCTACGGCGCAATCGAGTTTCCTGTACAGCGTATAATGCTGTATTAAATTTCCAGCCCCGCCTCATGAAACTCTCAGCCGCGACCCATGAAACCTTCAGCCGCGGCCCGGTGGTGGCTTGTGTTGTTGGCACCTGAATTGGTCCCAGACGCACGATCATGGCTAACTTTAACCTTATATAAATTAAAAACTACAAGGCTAGACGGCTGAAATTGGGTATATTTGATGATTGGAGTGGGGATAATCAACATACCATTTTGCATCCCTCTCGAGTAGTTTCTTAGACCTGGGGGCAGAGAGAAAAAGTGCGGACACAGACAAATAATCATCTCAATAGTTTTTTCTTTTTTTTCTTTTCTTTTTTTGCTGAAAGCTAAAAATTGAATCGATAAACATTTCTACCTCTTATAAGGTAGTTAATTATCAATTCAAAAATTTTGTATTTTTCAAAAAAAAGAAAAAAATAAATAAATAAAAAGCATAGACTATGAAAGCAGCGAAAGATCGAGAACTTCAGGACTATTATTCCGGGATAGATTTTTTGTTACCTTTTTTTTCCAGAAAACTAAAAATTGAATCGATAAACATATCTACCTCTGCTTCGTTGAATGATAGAACTGATAAGGTAGTTAATTATCAATTCAAAAAATTTTTATTTTTCAAAAAAAAAAAAATAAATAAATAAATAAACAGCATAAAGACTGTATGAAAGCAGTGAAAAATCGAGAACTTCAGGACTCTCATTCCGAGATAGATTTTTTATCATCTTAGCCATTTGCAGACCGTCATTTCATTTAACTTTTCAGTGTGACCCAGTGCTGAAAGGTTAATTTGATTTATGACTAACGTTGTTGTGACCTTTGATTATTTAATACTTTAGTGCAATTTATGCCAGAATTATTCAAGTTTTGATCTATTCTGGGGTACAGTGTGTGATTGTCTGACAGTTTTTGGACGTGATGACAATTATATGATAGATACTGCTCTTTATTCTTCAATTGACTGATAGACATCCTAAGTCTTCAAACATTTTTGTGAAAGTTTACTATTTCATATACGGGAATTTTCTCGAAGAAATAGTTGCGCTTATCAATACAGATGAGGAGCCAGAATAATAAAAAGAAAATATAGTAAAAGAGGGCATGTTATATAGCTGGTCTATGAATTGCCCAAACTGCAATCCATTTTATGAGAAAAATACCAGAGAACCTACAGGCAAAAGCAAATACGCACGCAAAAAAAAAAAAAAAATTTTTCGTTTTATTATGACGATAACCGGAATATAGTATTACTGCTTACCACAATAGCAGTAAAAACTTCAAACCACCTCCTTATTGTAAGACCGCCCAATTGATTTTTTACATTTTTGCATAACTTGAAAACCATTGCCCTGATATTTGTTACTGTTCCTCCGCACAGCAACTGATGCCTCCGGCTTACTCAGGTATCGAAATTCTACTGTCGTCCTTCGCCTTATTATTCTTTCGTAGAATAAGATAAAATACACACACACACACAAGCACATGGAAAACGCCGGTAACCATCATAATAAAACGAAAACATTTTATTTCTTTGCGTGCATTTTTGCTTTTGCCTGTAGGTTCTCTGGTATTTTTCTCATAAAATGGCTTGCAGATTTGGCAATTCATAAACCAGCTGTATAACATGCCCTCTTTTACTATATTTTCTTTTTATTATTCTGGCTCCTCATCTGTATTAATAAGCGCAACTATTTCTTCGAGAAAATTCCCGTATATGAAATAGTAAACTTTCACAAAAATGTTTGAAGACTCAGGATGTCTATCAGGGAATTGAAGAATAAAGAGCAGTATCTATCATATAATTGTCATCACGTCCAAAAACTGTAAGAGAATCACACACTGTACCCCAGAATGGATAAAAACTTAAATAATTCTGGCATAAATTCCACTAAAATATTAAATAATCAAAGGCCACGACAAGGTTAGTCATAAATCAAATTAACCTTTCAAACACTGGGTCACACAGAAAAGTTATTCTTCAAGAAATTTGACACTCATCTCATCTCTGTAAAAAGCAAATTGGCCTCAGCAACAAAGGGAACAATACTCCGTAGGTTATTCGCGTTATCGACCTTTTATTATTTTCGTGACTTAACTAAGTTATAAGCGCACTTGGACATCGCCAGATGGCAGTTATAAAAACCAAATAGATTGTATGACTATCAGCCTGGAAAGTCTGCGAACACTGAGGAATGTTAGAAGCTACAAAGGAGCAGATATCGGCAGTGATCACCAATGTGTCAGTGTCAGAATTCGTTACGAGAATATTAAGATATTTACTTTAATTTTACAGCCTTGTCAAACGCTGGAGTCGAAATTAAACGGACAAAAAGTGGACAATGTATCTAGGTTTAGTACTGTAAGGCTTTTTGGACATTAATACCGAATGGGTTTTGCAATTGTGTTGAAATTCATCTGCAGTTCTAGTAACCATATCTGAGGAGAGGAGCAAACACTCAAAAAGGATTGGTTTAACTACAAGAAAGAATGTCAATCTGATGGAATAGAAGTTCTGGGGTATGGTGTGACAGAGAGAAACTCTAGATATTGGATGAGACCTGGAATACAGTAAGGAATTAGGCAAAAGCTAAAGCTACGTGTGAATAAATTTCAGAGTGGAGATGAAGAACGCCAATTAAAGCATCCTCAGTACCTAAGCATAGATAGTGAAGTTTAATCAAGCTGAGGAAGAGATTAGAGACTATTTGGACAAACAGGCTGATCATGATGCTGACAGAGCCGTATATAGTTTGGGTCAATTGTAGCAGCAGGAGAAGAAGTAAGACATTACTGGGGCATAACATATTTGTGGGGTCAAGAATAAGACTTTTCTACACGTCATGCTCTTTCAACTTCGATGCGAATACTGATTTCTTAACTACGTAGTCATGGCACGAATGAAGGGACCTGATATATATATATATATATATATATATATATATATATATATATATATATATATATATATATATATATATATATATGTGTGTGTGTGTGTGTGTGTGTGTGTGTGTGTGTGTGTGTGTGTGTTAAATATATGTTATTTCGAATATACTAGAAATTAAGATATCCTAGAATACTATCGGAAGATGCATGGAGAACGACAAAAAAGTCTTTTTAATGTAATAACGAGGCAAGAAATTGCCATATTTTAAGAACTTTATAGACATTTCCTATTTGATCAAGTCTTTAATGGAAATTGTACTAAAAGTAGAATAAAAAAGAAAACGCTAAACAGGACTCTCTTAACAAGACCAAGGGACTTGTGTATCAAATCCCATTTGATTCCTGCAACGAATTCTGCGTTGGTCAAACTAATAGATCACTAGGAAAAGAGCAGAACAGCATTTACAAATCCAATCGATATGCACGTGATAACAATGTAGATTATGTCTTTGCTAGAGATGGTATTAATGCTATCAACTAAATTCTTTTTACATGTTAACAAGAAAATTATTCGAGGTTGGTATTTTCAAAGAAAATTTGAATAAGAATATAAATATCAGCCCACGCACACACACACACATATATAAAAAACAAACGCATAGATGTCTGACAAAAAGTGACCATAAATATATATAATATATTATATACTATATATATATATATATATATATATTATATATATATATATATATATATATATATATGTGTGTGTATATATATCTATATATATGTATAGGTGTACGTACACACGACATATACTTATATATATATATATCATATTAAATATATATATATATCTATATATGATATATATATATATATAATATGTGTGTTTATATATATAATATATTATAAATGTAATATATATATGTGTGGTTCATCATAGATATGCATATATAATATACATATATATGATATGTATAGGTGTACGTACACACACATATACTATATTATATATCTATATATATATATATATATATATATATATATATATATATATATATATATATATATATAGAGTGTGTGTGTATGTATGTATCTAGTTCTGGTCACTTTTTCAGACAATTATGCGTTTTATATCAACAACGAGCCCCTATACTTCTTCAATCCTCCCACCCCCTTTTTGGAGAGTCTTTCCACCACAGAACTAAATCGGAAATGAAGCTCAAATGAAAACGCCAACTTTGTGAAATTACGAGGTCTGGTCGCTAGTGAAGTTGCAACGTACACAGACAGATAATCACAAACGGTATATATGTGTATGGGGGTGTGTATGTGTGTATTTGCCTTTATTGTGTGCCCGCGCCTACGCACGTAAAATAAAAAGAACACGAAAGTTATGGATGCAGCCGCACCAAAGGAACAAAAAAAACTCAGGTTATGAATCCTGACCTGTTTTGATAATAGTTTTCTCAAACATGTTTCATTTTTTTCTATGATAAACTTATATATACATATATACACATATATATATATATATATTATATATATATATATATATATATATACATATGTATATATATATATATATATATATATATATATATATATATGTATATTATATATATATATATATATATTCTATATATATATATATATATATATATATATATATATATATATATATGATATATATTACATATATATGTATATATATATATATATATATATATATAGATATACATATATCCTATACATATATATATATATATATATATATATATATATATATATATATATATATATAGTATGTGCTACTTGAGTATATTTTCTCTCTTTTGCAGTTCTATAGAATTTAAGTCATTGTTCGCGGAAGGAAGAAGTGTAGACTGATAAAAAGATGGTATCTGCAAACAATACCATTTGGCTTAATATATATAATATATATAAATATATATATATATATATATATATATATATATATATATATATATATATATATATATATATATATAGGTACGGGGATACGGAAGGACATGGCACATTACATGATTCTTTATTGCTAGCGACGTTTCGAGACAAAGTCCCATCTTCAGGCTAAAGGCAAGAAATAAATATTACATCATTACCAAACAATTAGGAATGTTAACGTAAAATTATTATAAATTAAAGTATTTCTAAGTTAAATTACGAATTAAAAAAATCTCAAAGAATGAGTATTACATCAATACATAACAGATTCAAGAAAAGGAAATGTAAAATCATAAAAAAATTAAAATATTTCTAAGTAAAATTACGAATAAAAACATTAAACAGAACATATGTATATAAAATATTAAAAATATTAAAAATGAGGAAAATACCTTGCTCAAGCAGAGTCCCGCCGTTCCGTGTCAGGACGGTGGAAAAAAAGTCAAGAAGAGGCAAAGAACAAAGTGACATGTCTTTATGCTATATACAAAGGTACTGAGGTAGTATGGTTGTTAAGTGAAGGTACCAGTTTCTTAATTGCCAAACTTTCAAGAACGAGGAGGTGGTGTTCATATGGTGACGTCATAATGACCTTAAAGTTGTTATAATCTATCTCTGCCCTGCAGATTCTGGCGTGATTCCTAATATTTGATTGTTCAGGGGTGGATAATTTGCTGCCCGTTCGGTAACTTACACCTCTATGAGCATCGCATCTCACTTTGAGCAACCGGCGCGTACTTCCTACGTAGGTCTGCTGATTACATCGGCAGCAATTAAATAAATACACTACACCGGATTGCATCAAGGAGGGCAATTTCTCTTTGTGTTTTAGGAAGCTACCAATATTTCTAGGATTTATGCAAGTGAATCTGGTATCAACTGCTGGATAATGGCGGTTTAAAATTTTCTTAAGGGAGGGCAAAAACTTCCTATCATGTATATAAGGTATTTTAATATAGTATCTAAATTTCTGTGCTAAATGTACTGGACTAGGTGGATGAAAAAAGTTATTGGTGGTATTTTTGACG
>NC_087203.1:11289492-11326992 GCF_015104395.2 Macrobrachium nipponense
AGATTTCTAGACACAGTACTTCTACATTTTGTAACCATACTACTATGAAGCCAATTAATCTTTTGTAATTTTTCACTTTGGTGCACACAGAGAGCATTATTCCTTTAGTCATTTCCAACTGAATATTCATGTTGATTTAACCCAACTTTTAATTTCATATTTATCTTTCCCAAATAAAATGGTTCACAATTGGTCAATGTGATTTTATGAACAGTGTCATTACTATGATGAGGACATTTCTGATCAGCATTATTTCTTAGTGTTATTATATGCGAAATTACATGTACACGGAACATTTTCAACCTTAATGTAATGGACTGAAAAGTTAAAGTAGTTGGTTTGATTACTGGTATTAGTAAATTAACGAACCTCCCTTCCATGCAATCGCGTGTTCTTGATGCATCGAAGCCTTCTTTCTTCTAATGCTATGACCTGAATCTCTCACCTGTGCGAAAATAACCAAGCTCTCTCACACGTATCCAACTTCTTTCGTTCGTTCTGATAATCTCTGCTATGTTGAGTCTCTGTTCCTCTTACGTAAATTCAGAGATCGTAATGTTGTTAGGTGGGGAGAGACTCCTTTATTCTTCTTTCCTCAATACTACTTTATTTCTTCAGCTTGAATTTGCGCAGATGAATCGGACTTGTCCCCTCAAGAATACATAAGATACAGTCAAAAAGTTTTAGCTAATGCCAGTCTTGATGGCAGAAATGTGCCTCATTAAAAATGGAAATTTTCCGTTTCGATGGAGTCTTATTTATCTAATAAATATTTCGAGTCCATTAGCATTCAGTCAGCCGCAATTTTTCACAAGTTTCTGGCATCTTTCATGGATTTTTCATTAGTAAAGAGGACGAAGGGGCCAGGTGGTGTGGTTTAAGATTAACTGTATCCATGAGATATGAATAATATAGGTTGAAGGAGGAAGTTCATCCTTCATTTGTATTGAACCTGGGGCGTTTTGCCATCTTTTAGGACTGGGTATCGTCCCTCCCTTCCCCTCCACCTCCACCTGCCCCCGCAGTCCTCATTCTGGAGCGATGATGGGCATCACAACGACATGTACTAATTGCCTGCACCTCGGGTCCTCCTCATCCGATCCGACCCCCTGTCCCACAATCCTACCTTAAGCCTCTCTTCACAAGTCCAGTAGAGTTAATGGAGTGCTGTGCGAGTTCGCCCGATTGTATCTTACGATAAGACTCCTAATTACTCTGTTTCTATGCAGAGAAGAAGAAACTTTTAACTTTTTGTAACAGTAAACCACGCTGGCATCATGCTGCATCTTGTGCAACACTGCTGTTCGCTGCCTTTAATGGCTCTCTACCTACTACAAAAAAGAGAGAAACCTCACCTCTGGGTATCAAAAGATGACCGCAATCTCTAACAAGGATTGCGTACGGATAATCTGTTTTCTGCACACCGTCTGATTTATTTCATTTCATTTTTTTTTTTTTTTTCATGATTCTTCTCGTCTGTGCTTTATTTAAGGTTGCCTCTGTTGTGATGAAAAAATATAAGGTAACAAGGTGCATTCTGTGAAATTTTGCAAGGTTTTCTGTGGGCTCAACCGTACATTTTCTTTTATCAGGTATGTTCATACTTAGAATTTAATTTTGGACTAAAAGAATCTTTTCAGTTTTGCCAACGATATAAAAGGGAAAGTCAGATGTATGTACGTGTATCCATGTACCAGTAAGCTAGATTTGAGCGAAATGTAACGGCTAATTGAAGCCCCGGATAAACGACTATACTCTGTTTTTTTCCATCTGTCCACCAGCGTGAGGTGTTTTCGTATGGTAACACTGCGTCCCGGGCTGTAGATAGTTATATTCAGCTTACATTCAACAATAATAATAACCTTATTTCGAATATTAACGGTATAATTCGCATACAGTAAATTATGAAAACACTTTTCAGTTGCAAAGGTACACCCAGATATCCTTTTATTTACCTAAAACTTTAGACATAGCGTAACTATTTAAAGCCCGGGACGCAAGTGTTGCCATGCGAAAACACCAGGTAGTAAAAAAAATAGAGTATAGTAACTCCGCAGTTAACTGAATGATTTTCGTTCCCTTCTGTTGTAATGTTGGTTTCGTTCCCTTCTTCATCTGCAAAGCTCAGTACATTTACTGGCATCGATTGCGAAACAGCTTTAGTGCATCGTAACTTTTATATTAGTTCAAGTGTCAATTACATGCCGAAGAGCCATTATCTCCTAACCCTGAAGACCCGCGAGGGTGTTTGCATTCCAGAGTACAAGCGGCCCCCACCCCATCCCCGCCCCATAATCTCCACCTCTCTCTCATCAGATGTCCCAGCTTATACCCAGGTACCCCGATATAAACTCCCCCACCCCCATCCACCCACCCCTACAACCGAGATGCATATCCAGAGGCAAAAATTCTCCTCCTCGTCCTTTTGCTTCCTCTCGTCCAAGAGAGCGCTTATTGTTATCATCTGGCGAAGATTCGGAAAGGGACCGCGATAGGATGGATTCGACCAGTGATTATCGTAAACCAGTGATTATTGTAAATACGGATTAAACCCAGATCATTATCCTTCATGAACATGATCGATGGCCGATAATGCCATGATTGTTTACCTTTGTGATGATTTGATCTTTATTCATAGGATGCTACTGCTCTTTTCTGTACATATAATCGCTATGTATTTGTCTACTGTGAATTGCAATAAATAGGTGTTATTGCGTAAAACAGTTTTTAGGAGTCTGTGTAGCTCTCGTGTGGCTCCGAGGTAGGTTGCTTCAAAATAGAATATATTTTCATTGCTTGAATCTCAGTGACAGTATAGTTATTAGTAGCATGTCAGCAAGTTCTTCTCTTAAAATTATACGTAGCCACACACATCACGTCCCGTCACTTATCGACAAACGCCAGTCTCGCAACTTCCAGTCCCAATCACGCAGTTTGCTCTCATAGAAGCAAAGTTTTTTTCTTTAGGTCATTCATCCCTGTATACAACCCATGAATACAATAGCTTACTAAGACTACTAATTTCTAAAGCCCACAGTTTATCAGGAAATGAACTGCTTGTATACCACGGATGAAATAATGGTCGCTAGGGATCTTAATTCAATATTAAACTAAGGATCGATGCAAATTTTTTATCCCTTGGAACTACACTTGAGTAGTTATAAGTCTTATTCCATCAGAACTAATAACTATTCCATCGTTTTACTTTTCCTCAGTTACCCCAGTTTTCTTGATTACACTGCTTTGAGACATGGGCTGCCGTTTGAATGGAGACTTGAATTAAAAAAGAAGATAAAAGGTCCAGTCGCAACATAGTAAGTAGTGGTACGACAAGCATAATCGCGTCAAACTGTCATCATTATACAGGACTCAAATGCTACATATACGTAGATGCAGTAATCGCATGTGGGAAGCAAACTCATAAATTTTGTCATTGTGTAAATCAATGTTGGGCTCATGAAGATAGCTGAGATCTAAGGAGGCCCATACTTCATCCCTGGAAAGGTTAAGCATTAAACTCAGATTTGGCCATGGTGATAAACAACCCATTTGTTCATACACGAAACAAACCTTCGGTCTAAACATTAGGATTTACTAGCGCCAAGCTGGAAACCGGTAGAATTAAAATTACACTTGTGATCCAGGGTGTCTAATGGCATCTATACCAGGTCACGGGGCTGTATACCCAGAATGCCCACGGCTACCTGTGACCCATCAGTTATTTTCCTACCGCCTTTAAGATAAGACGTGTTACTGCCTATCTCATTTAAAGCCGGTTTTTCAGTTTGCCCGTTCTTTATCCATTTCATTTTTTTATTTTTCATTCCCTTTCTTTCTCCAAGTGTGATCAGTGTGTGGTAAGAGTGTATACGTGGTATGATGGAGAATTTTGCCTGCAGCATCGGGAATCTCTACCGTTTCGAAGAGGAGACAAAGGAAATGCCCAGGAGTCAGTGGCTTTCCATGTTCTAGGTTCCTAACTTCGGTGTCGACGGATCCTCATCCAACGTGTAGTAGGTGCAGGGAAAACGTATGTACGGTTACTAATCCGTGTTCTGTTTGTCGCGGTTGGTGGTCGGTGGAACGTGGAAGAAGTTCTATGGGAAAAGCCAATACAAAAGGAAGGGGGTGACGCCATCTTTGGATGACCAAACCTTACCGGCTTCTTTTGTATCGGCAATAAACCAGGCTGCTCCATATGTTTCTCCACCTGCTTTTGAATTGTCTCATACCCCTTCGGTTTCTCCTAGCGGTTCTGTATCGGAAACGTCAGGGGGGGTTGGGCCTTGGGTAATTTTATGAATAATTTGCACTCTCTTTGTTCCCAGCAAGTAGAGGGAGGGGAGATCCGCCATCTTTGTTCCAGGCTCCTGCTACTCAAGCGCATAGGTTAGATGGTACGTGGTCAGCGCTAGGTCTAGCCAGGCGTACCAACCTTGGATGGTCTGCTTGCGCATTATATGACGTCACGGTTCCAGCAGGGTCCGGCAGCGCTGAATGTTCCTCATCCCCCGGCTTGCAATTTTATGAATATGCCGCGGCTTCACCATCCCACTCAGTATTTACAGCGATGCAGAACATGGGAGGTAGTTTGGCAGCAAACGTGCGGTTGCCAGCAGAAACCTCTCAGTCTCTCCCTACGAGAGGGATGACGTCACAACATACGTCACACTCTGATATGGCAGGCGTGATGACGTCACAGACCGATTCTCGGCCTTTTTCGCTGCACCCAGACTAATCCCGTCAATGCAAACTGTAATGCAGATTACAGGATATAGAGAGAGAATGATAAGAGAGACAAAAAGAAAAAGTGTGATTCGCCTTCTTCGTCTTCTTACTTCCTCTAGTTCGCGTCATCACTAAGTCCGATAACGTCACGGCGAGCGCCAGTCAAGCGTTGGAGGAGGATTCGGGAGTTCCTGGCGGATCCTCGGGCTAAGAGGAGAAGAATCAATTCTTCCTCTTCTTAGGACCAAGACTGTCATTTCCAAGTCAGCAAGAAGGTCGGAAAATCAGTGGCTATTAAGCACAAGGTTGGCAGACGAAGCCGTTTGCAAGAATCCGAACAAGCGAGAGAGGTGACGGCCCGGCGAGCTAGCGCCGAGGCGGAGTTGCCAGTTCGGATCGCAAAAACTGCGATACCTCTGGTAAAATCGACGTTGGCGGCGAAAGGTGCAGCAGAGGATGGAATGCAGTCCCAGTTTCGCCCGTAAGGCCGTTCAAAATACGTAACGAAGGACGATAAGGCTCCTATTAAAAGTACGAAAAATAGAGAGTTGGCAACCTCGCAGATACGTTCGTGGAAGGCAGTGTCCGTCTGGATAGAAGGTCGAGGCCGGGCTCGCTGACGCTCGAAAACGATGCCAATGCTAATAGAGACGAACTTATCTCTGTCTTAAGGGAGCCTTCATCTTGGAGATCTAGACGAGATTCTCGCTCTAGATCCGTGAGCAGAGAAAGAGTGAGACGTTCTCGTTCCCCTGCTGACTATCCGGGATCGAGCCAACAGCGGCCAACAAAGATCAAAGAGACCGCGGCCGTAGGGGCAGGCGGCCGTGGAATTCCGGGCCGTCTGTCAGAAGATAGAGGCGAGACAACATCCCTTGTGACGGAGAGTGGTACACTAGAGCCGGAGGAAGGAGAAAACCAAGAGTTTCTGGCCTCGTATGCAGAGGTTATTGATTTGATTCGTCAATTCAATAGCCTTTCGGAGAAGACAGAAAACACCGGTCAGTATGCTTCCTCCTGGAATTGACATGGCTTTTGGACTAAAGAGGGATACCAAGGTGTCGTATGAATTGCCTTGTTCGAGTCATGCGGAATCGGTCTTGCAACACGTAACGCAAATATTGCAGGGAGGGATAATTCCTTAAGATCTAATAGATCATTTAAATTTATTCCCCCTCCAATGATAAAGCAAAGGAAATATTATACGACACCGAAGGTCCCTTTGCTGTCTAGACAATGAACCCTAATGTGTAAGGTTTAAGGCCTGGATTAACCTTGGATCAGGTTAAATGGAGTGCCCTTCGATGACGTACCAAGAGGCTGCTGACGTTTAGAAGCAACAGCTTCTTTCTGTCTTTCAGGCTGCTTCCTGGTTAGACCTTTGGTCAACAGCAGTGGCGAAAATTGCATCCTCGGAAGCAACAAGGAAAGTAGTGGATGAACCAATGTTCATTAGATTTACTACAGTCAGGTTCCAAAGCGATTGCGTACCTGACAAACGTAAGTGCCAATGTTTGGGCAAAATATCCTGCTAATGAGGAGAGATGCAGCATTGGCTAGACTAAAAAAAAACAAAAAAAGCCGCAATGTGGATTTGGATTCCCTGTTAGCAATGAGGAATGGGGATATCTTTGGAATCGCAACTGCTGTTGCCAAAGAGGTCATACTGGAAGAGGCGATAGATAGAAGAAGGATGGACACTAACGATAGGTTGGTGCAACAGGCAGTTAGGAAACGTCTAACAGTCAAACTACTCCTTTGGTAGGGAAGGACAACAGCAGATGTTCTCGGAAGAAGACAGTGAGACATAGCATCCCTAATGAGTCACAAGACCCTCTTCCCCAAAGAGGATAACTCATCGGCCCTTTCACAATAGAACAACAGAGGAAGGGGCAATAGGGGAAAGAGGGAGAGGCTCAAGAAGATAGGATGGGCGCCTCCCATCACTCGGCCACACAGTGGGGGGTTGCCTGGCAAAATCACTGGAAGGTGTGGCAGGAACTAGGGGCAGAGCAGTGGGTGGTGGATGTTCTCAGGATCGGGTATTTGATTCCGTTCAAGGTAACCCCTCCCCTGACAGATCAACCATTACTCCACGTCACTTATGCCCACAAATCTCAGAAGGCCACTATTCTGCCAGGACGAAGTGAAGAAGATGATGGAAAAAAGGAGCTGTGCAACAAGTATGCAGTCCGACAAAAGGCTTCTACAGCAGAATTTTCCTGGTACCCAAAGCCAACGGGGAGTGGAGGACAGTAATAGACCTGTCAACGCTGAATCTGTTTATAAGGAAAACCAGTTTCAAGAGGGAAACTCCGAAAACGGTTCTACAAGCAGTCAAATCAGTAGACTTTATGCTGACAGTCGATCTAAAGGACGCATACTTTCAGATACCAGTCCATCAGTCTTCAAGGAAATAAATTTCTTCGCTTCAGTCTTGCAGGGAAAGCTTTCGAATTCAAGGTCCTGTGCTTCGGATTGACAACGTCTCCTCAAGTTTTTACAGGAGTGTTCACCCTCGTGTCGGCGTGGGCGCATGCTCAGGGGATCAGCTAATAAGATATCTGGACGATTGGCTGGTGATAGCAAAGTCCAGGGAGAAATTACTCAGGGACAGGGCAGCCCTCCTGCAGCTTTGTCACAGCCTAGGTATTGTGGTGAATCAGCCGAAGTCGCAGTTGGATCCAAGTCAACGTTTGGAATATCTGGAATGGTGATAGACACAACGCAAGCCAAAAAGTATTCCCGACAGACCAAAGAGTAGAGAAATGCAAACAAGTGGTGAATGCCTTTCTGGGAAAGCAGACCACAGCCAGCAAGACAGTGGCAGGTGGTGCTGGGAATCCTAACCTCCCTGGAGAAGCTAGTACCACAAGGAAGGCTACACCTTCGGTCCCTACAATGGAGGATGAAGGAGTTTTGGTCACCAACAGAGATCACCCGTATGAGCAAATTCCCTTGTCGGCAGAAGTGAGGAAAGACTTGCTGTGGTGGGTGAACGACGACAATCTGACAGTGGGTGTCCCCCTTTCAACAATCCTCCCCAGACCTCTTGCTGTTCTCAGATGCGTCACCTAGAAGGCTGGAGAGCCCATATGGAGGAGTTGAATGGTGTCAGCAAAATGGAGTTGCAAGGACAGAGAACTCCATATAAGAAACGTGCAAAGTTTGAAAGCACTTTTCTGGCTCTACAAGAGTTCAGGGCAGAGAGTAAAGGGACACTCAGTGGTATTGATGTCAGACAACACCACAGTAGTAGCTTATGTAACAAGCAAGGAGGCCTAGTTTCTCGGCAGTTACATGTGATGACAGTTCAACTTCACCAGTGGGCTATAGAGAACCTGGTAGACATCAAGGCCAGGTATATTCCGGGAAAAAGAAACATAGTGGCCGACAAGTTGAGCCGCAGGGATCAGATTCTGGGAACGGAGTGGTCCCTACACCAACAGGTAGTGGACAGGATGCTCATGTTGTGGGAAGGACCGATCATAGACCTATTCGCAACCAGGTACACAAAAAGTTGGAAGTGTATTGTTCAGTAGTCCCGGACGCAGAGGCAGTAGCAGAAGATGCGCTACAACACCCCTGGGACAATCTGAACGTATAGCATTTCCTCCATTTTGTCTAATCCGTCAGGTTCTGAACAGGGTAATGCGGTCTCAGAACCTCAAGATGACCCTGGTAGCTCCGTTATGGCCGAAAGCAGAGTGGTTTTCCAGACCTACTGGAACTCCTAGTAGATGTGCCAGAGAGTTACCTCCATGGAGCAACCTTCTGTGTCAGCCTCACGTGGAGAAGGTACCACCAGTCGGTGAAGTCCCTATCGCTTCACGGTGGAGACTGTCAAGTATCTCCTCCGAGAGCGAGGGTTTTCGCAGAAAGCAGCAACTCAGATGGCATAGGTAATATCAGAAAATCATCTGCGACAGTATACCAAGGAAAGTGGTCAGCATACTGTGATTTGGTGTCGTAGAGGGAACGTGTCTCACTCGGTACCACTATTCAGCAGTTAGCAGACTTTCTGATATATCTCAGAACAGAAAAACATATGTCTGTATCTGCAGTGGAAAGGGGTACAGGGCGGCTCTAGCCTCAGTCTTACGAATGAAAGGAGTGGACATATCGTCTTCATGGGAGTTGGCCATGCTGATGAGGAGCTTTGAACAGTCATGCCCACCAAAGGAGCTAGAAAAGCCCCAGATTGGGATCTGACCAAGGTACTGAGTAGTCTGGACAAAAAACCCCCCTACGAACCACTAAGGCAAGTCCACGGATAGGAGCCTGACCCTGAAGACAGTCTTCTTATTGGCCCTGGCTTCAACCAAAAGGTGGGGGGAGCTACAGGCCTCTCATATCTCATAAAGCACTCGAGAGGTTGGAGATCAATGGTATGTGAGTTTTGTCCCAGAATTCGTGGCCAAGACCCAAAATCCAACAATAGTAGACGGCAGATTCAACTTCCTTTTACCATACCTTCCTGTTGGCAGACTTTGTAGACAACGACAAAGCTGAGATGCTCCTGTGCCCCGTCAGGGCACTAAGGGAGTACTTAAGAGAACAAGGCACCTCAGGCCGGGGTGCCAGAGGTTGTTCGTAAGTACAGGACGGAACAAGAAGGAAGTGTCCAAGAATACAATATCATTTTGGCAATGGGAGACGATCAGAGATTGCTATTAACGGCAGAAGACAGAGGGTCAGATAAGCCAGGTGGGAGCTAGACGCTCATGAACATCAGGGGTGGGGTGGAGTGCTTCCCTGGCATTTAAGAAGAACATGTCTGTGGATAAAAATTCTGAAAGCTGGTGTGTGGAAGAGCCCCAAAACAACTTTCACCTCATTTTATTTGAAAGATGTTGCCCATAGATCCTTGGACACCTTTTCCTTGGGTCCAGTGGTGGCGGCCCAACAAGTGATATAGTTCATCCAGTGCTCCTGGCGGGTCAGTTTGTGTCTAGTCTAAGATGAAGGTATGAAAGTAGAATGAATGGGATGACTGGTCTTTTTTCTTTACTACTTTCTTCCTACTCCTTTAACTACCGGCAATATGAAGGAGAGTACCGTCATGTGCTGGAACGGACTAGATGCAGGTGAGATGGTCAGCCATACTGTGAAGCTATCTTAGCTGATGATATACTTTTCAGTAGCACACACCCCTCTGGATAATAGGGAAAAGAGGGGTGAAGGTGGATCCAGTTGCAAGGGACAAGAGGAAACAGTAGAATGGTATCTACACCCAGTGGGAGAAAACCAATAGATACGCTTATATCTTTGGTCCTAGGTTCATTGTCCATTCTCTTAGAATTTCCCTATATATTCGGAAATGGATAAGGTGGCAAACTCCCAGTCAGTTGTAGAGACTTACCTCCCTCCAATAGTAAGTCTATCCTAATGTTAAGACCGAAGGTTTGTTTCGTGTATGAACAAATACCAAATTTGTAACTAATTTGTATTTTTCATAACTAACAAACCTGAGGTCTTAACAGTTAAAGGCTCACCTCGA
Source organism: Macrobrachium nipponense (assembly GCF_015104395.2). Classification (NCBI taxonomy): domain Eukaryota; kingdom Metazoa; phylum Arthropoda; class Malacostraca; order Decapoda; family Palaemonidae; genus Macrobrachium; species Macrobrachium nipponense. Next base: position 11,299,721 of record NC_087203.1, read on the forward strand.
CCACCCCTCTAGCAGTCTAAACTGGGTTAGAAATATAACTGATGGGTCACAGGTAGCCGTGGGCATTCTGGTATACATGCCCCGTGACCTGGTATAGATGCCATTAGTCCCTGGATCTCACAAGTGTAATTTTAATTCTACCGGTTTCCAGCTTGGCGCTAGTAAATCCTAATGTTAAGACCTCAGGTTTGTTAGTTATGAAAAATACAAATTAGTTACAAATTGGTATATTTCAAGGGACAGTCATTGTATGGTCGGCCGTTGATGCCTTGATGGTGATAGGCCTATAATTCAGGGGAGATAGGGGAGATAGAGGAGAGTCGATCTTTCCTACTACAATGCGTAAAAAGACTCCTGAAACGCGTCCCGATGTGAAGATGCGGCATGATTCAAGCAACCGCGGTTTACTCCTCTCGGGTTCTGAAGAAAGAAAAGCATAACCTGGAAGGGTTTGAAACCGTTATCCTTCCTAGGTTTGCCTTTATTAGGCCGAAACCGCCTTATCTAGATGACGGTCTGATGTAGTTTAAGTCTACCTGGTTACTAGATTAAATGCTAAGATACAGATTTTAATTAGGAGGAGGAGGCATACAAAATTCGAATTTTAAACATCCGTCTGTTAACTACCATTTTTCTTTCTTGATTGTAACCCAGATTTTATGTTAATTTTCACATTGTGTTCTTCATGCGTAAAATAAATTCATCTGTATTATTTGAAATAAATTGTAATTTCTTTATTAATAATATACTGGTACTAACACATATACTCATATATATATATATATATATATATATATATATATATATATATATATGATATATATATATATATAATATATAATGCTGTTACTGGCTGTAATGAAACTTTTCTTGGTTGATTATCTGTATTTTCATGTTTCTCAGTAGCAATGAAAAATTCCATTAAGGGCCCTAAACTTTTCGTTAACTTTTCACAAAGAGTTCGTTTTCGTCCTTCCTACAATAGCAGCATTTTACTTTAAAATACTTCTTTGTTGCACTGACCGATCGTTAGCTGGTTCATGTCTCTTTTATGAGTTGGTTATCCTAAAGGCTATTTTTCTTTCTTTAGTTTATCATTCTGTAGGGATGCCTCCAGTTCGTTGTCCGTTCTTGGCTCTTTTCATTTTGTTATATTTGCTTTCTTTTTTGTTCAGAGATTTTCCTCTTTTCTCATATATTTTTCCCTTGAACAAAAAGGTGGATAACTCTTACGTGTCAGTACTTTTACAATAGTCCATGCGATTCGTATCATCTCTATGTCACATAGTTTGTTTACCTTGTGAAATATGGAAATTTAGGATAACTCATTCTTTTTATTTTATTTGGCAACGGAAATGACAAACCAAGAATCGAGTGCAGCACATTGCACGTTTTGTTAATTTTCAAATGTAGTTACGATCAAACGAAGTAAATATATCCATACTGACTTACCTGGTCATCTAATTTCATCGAATGAGAGCAGAAATTCTAATATTTCAAATGGAGAGAATGAATCTGTTGTTCTTTTGCCAGTTTTATTATAATTTGCCTCTCTTCCCGGGTATGTGACTGACCCAGTGCCCTAAGATGCAGCTGAAGGCGGTGTCACACGAGCGCGTTTTGCGGCGTCTTGTAGCATCTTGCCGCCAAACTTGAGAGCAGGTCTCCAGAAACTGATTGATTTATTCCCATGAACTACCATCGCATATTAGCCTAAACTAGTGACAGAAATTAAGTTATCTAAGTCTAACATGAGTCATCAATGGGACGAACGAACATACACAAACAGGATAGCTGATATTTGCTCCGTGGTAAAAGGATTTGCCGGCAGGATGCTAAAAGAAGCTGTGAAACTTGCTGGCGCGCAGCGTTCTTCAAACTGCTTCGAAGTGGAAGCTGTGTCAGGCGCTATAAAAGTTCTACAAAATTATTTCTTGTTTATTGAACTTGATTTCAGTATTACTCCAATACCTTGGCCGACTCTCATTTTTTCTTTCCTACGCTCGCGTCTCCCACTGCCTTTGCCTCTCTCCTTGTCATTACACTGCCATATGTTTTCTCTCTCTCTCTCTCTCTCTCTCTCTCTCTCTCTCTCTTCTCTCTCTCCCTTGCCTTTTTTCTCCAGCTTCTCAAAGCGTTATATTGCGTTTGTCAGTGCTTTATTGCTCCTAAGATGTGGTTAACATTTTCACCACAAGGTCTTTTAAAAAAAAAAAACTTCTAATCTTGCATCTTCATTGCCTGTTTGTGCCGTAGCCGTGAATTAATCGGGCATTCCAGCAAATTGTTAGTTTCCTAGCATCCTAAAGTTCACAGTCCCCTATTTCGAGCGTTAGTCACTATACTTGAGAACTTCTTAACCTTTATTAAAGTTAGCTATGATTAGCACGCGCGTGCACACACACATACATGCATATATTTATATATATATATATATATATATATATATATATATATATATACTATATATATATATATATATATATATGGAATATAATTTGCATATATAACATAAAGATATGAATTTTGCGTTACGCACGCATAGCTTCTTTTATGTCCTCAATGACCTCACCACATTCTGTCGTGGACTAACTCCCCAACACTCATCTCCTGATTCCCGCCTCATTGTCCTCAACGACGCGAAGTCTCCTTTGGCCTACCTCTACCTCTTCTACCGAAGGCAACCCTTTCTGGTGTATCTCGTACTATTCCCTCTCCTCTATACACAAGGCCTAGCCACTTCCAGCGTGAGACCCTAAATTACTCATCGACTGGCTGCAAACCAGTTAATTCTCCAATTCAGCTATTTGATATCCTGTCCCTCCAATTAACTTATAATATTCTTCTGAGCGCCTTATTTTCAAATGCTAAGAATTTATTATCCGAAGTCGCTGTACTGTACCATGACTCATGCCCATAAATCAAAATACTCCTAACCATTACCTTATACGTTTTTATTTTAGTATGCACAGAAAAATTGCTATCATTCCAAATATTTTGAAGCATTCCCATTGCCTGATGAGCCTTTTTTAATTTTTCCATAAATTCTGTGCTCAAAGAACCATCCTTATCTAAACAAATACTAACCTAACCGACCTTTCGACCCTCACTCACTAGACCAGGGGTTCCCAAACTATGGGTCGCGACCCTTCTTTTGGGTCGCAAGGAGACAAGGTGATTGTAAGGTATATTATCTTTAAGAATTTCAGTAATATATATATATATATATATATATATATATATATATATATATATATATATATATATATATTTACAGGTCATTTGAGTAAACATAAAATAAATACACACACACACACGCGCGCGCACACACACACACACACACACACATATATATATATATATATATATAGATATATATATATATATATATATATATATATATATATTATATATATATATATATATATATAGATATATATATATATATATATATATATATATACATATATATATATATATATATATATATACATATATATATATCAACTATGTATAATGATGATGATAGAAAAAAAAGAAACTTATGAACTGTTACCTCTATTTCATATTTCATAAATCTTACTAAACTATAAACTTAACCTGAACTTATCAAAAAATAAATATAATTACTAATAACTAAAATACGGTTTGTATTTGATTTTGCCAAAGTCTACGTCGACCTGGGAAAAAGAAAGTTAATCCTTCCTTGTAGAGGTTTCTTGGAAGATTATGATGTAAAAAATTACGTAATCAAAGGTTGAAAAATCTTTTCCCTTTGTGATAACTATACACATTTATTGATACAACAAAATATAAAGGTCAATACTTATTTAATGAAGTTTCTTACCGTCTAGCTGTGTAATACACACACACACACAAATATATATATATATATATATATATATATATATATATATATATATATATATAATACTGAACACTGAAGTGCCTGATACAATGTCATTATTCCTTATGACAACAGTGGGCCTCGTATCGAAAACAAATTCGTTGTATCCTCTTTCTCAGTCTTGCAACACTTTGGTATGAATATATATATATTCTCTTAAAATTGATTTATATGCTTGATATATATTATGAATTAAAAAGATGCTATTTGTAATTATTTAATGTAATTTCTTCAGTCAAATGTATTTTAATACTAAATATTTGGATCACAACTTTCATCTCTGATCTCATCTTTCAAATTAGGTTACCAATAGTGATAGTAGCTACTAGTTTACCTCAGTTGTTTGTGATATTTTCTGTTTGTATCTCTTATTTGCAAAATGGATCGCTGGGTAATTCGAAAAGTGGACGTAAATGGAACTTCAGATATAAATCAAGAGACCGAAGAAGAGGATAATAATGTAATTACAACACCGTCAGTCAGATATGAAAAGGAGTGTTGTTGAACCAAGCAGCAGCGGTCAACCACAGCCAAAACGGCGAAAGTACCAAGAAGATTTTATTCCGTATGGTTTTGTATGCCATGTTGTTAGTGACGTTCATCATCCTCAGTGTTATATGTTTGGAAAGTGTTGGCTAATGAAAGCTTAAAGCCAGCAAAAATGAAAAGACCTGCAGTGCAAGCAAGAAAATGGAGTTACAAAGACAAAAGCAAGAGATAACAAAAAATGTTGCATTGCCTGTCAAAGCTAAAATGGCATCATATGAGGTTGTATATCTTATTGCTCAGAGAAAAAAGCCACACACATTACGGGGAAGAGCTTATAAAATCTGATGCAGTGGCAATGTGTAGAGCTATTCATGGAGAAAAGATGGCTCGCACGACCTTGAATCCATACCCCTTTCAAAAAATACGGCTGGTAGGCGAACTCATGAGATTGCAAGTGACATACTGATTCAGTTGATGGAGAGAGTTAAGAATGTAAATTAATTTTTACAATTAGATGAATCAACCGACATTTCTAGTTCTTCTCAATTACTTGCATTTATAAGATATAGCTTCAATAGAAAATATAATGAAGATATGTTGTTTTGCCTTGCGCTAGAAGGAAAGTGTACAGATGATATTTTCATGGCATTAGATAAAAAACTTCATGAGCTTGGACTTTCTTGGGATCGGTGTGTAGGTATATGCACAGATGGAGCCGGGGCAATGTTAGGTAAAAAGAAAGGACTAAACGCAAGGTACATAATATGGCTCCTCATATACGTTTTACTCACTGTATTATTCATCGAGAAGCTCTCGCTTGCAAAGCCATTGTTCCCGAACTTAAAACTGTTTTTGATACAGCTGTCAAAATCGTCAACTACATAAAATCACGCCCTTTGAATGCCAGGTTATTTGCTTCACTGTGCAAAGACATGGGCTCAGACCATGAAGCATTGTTGCTTCACACAGAAATCAGATGGCTCTCCAGGGAAAAAGTTTTCACACGACTGCATCAGCTGAGAGATGAGGTCCTCCTAGTCCTTCTGGAATCAGGCTCTGAATTTAGTGTATTCATGACTGATAGTAACTGGTTAGGAAAGCTAGTGTATTTATCATGCATTTTTGATAACCTAATGATTTAAATCTTTCCATACAAGGCCCAAACACAAATATTTTGTCATTGTTTGACAAGATAAATGCATTCTCAAAGAAGCTTGAGCGATGGATTTCACGAGCTGAAGAGGGTAACATTGAAATGTTTCCTGAACTTGAAGAGTTTGGAGAGGAAAATGAGTTATGTCTGGATAATTTGAAAGCAATAATAGTTAATCATCTTCGAAATCTTCTTAATCACTTCAAGACATACTTCTTAAAAGAGTCAGATCTAGAACAGTATGATTGGATACGACTTACGACTAAAGTTTGGGTCAACAACATTGAGTGAGTTTTGGATCAGTATCGGAGGAATATCCTGGTTTATCAAAGGCAGCACTGAATATCTTAACACCGTTTGGATCGACTTATCTCTGTGAAAGACTACCCTTTTTGCATTAACGTATATCAAGAATAAATACCGATCTCGATTGAATGTAGAAGATGATCTGCGAGTTGCAGTCTCCGATATCACCCCGAGATTTGAGATGTTATGTTCAAAGAAACAAGCCCATTCATCCCATTAAATTAAACAAGGTTAGATTGTATTGTACTTTAAAAACTGTTTTAAACAAAGCAAACAAACTCTCTCTCTCTCTCTCTCTCTCTCTCTCTCACACACACATATATATAGTATACATATATATAGTATATTATCTTAATATCAATATAATATATAAAATATATATATGTATGGATGGTATTTATATAGGTTGTATGTGTTCAGGTTATATACGTACTTATTTTGTTTTATACGCAGTTATAACAGCAAGATGTATATATAAGTAAAATCTATATCCCACTGAGGAAAATATTTTTTGCCTGGAGGGGTCCCAAAATATTTGAAGTAAGTTTTATGGGTCGCCAAGTAAAAGAGTTTGGGAACCCCTGCACTAGACAATCCAACACTCACTGCATCTTTTCTGGACACTCCCAGACGAAACATATATCATCAGCATAATCCAAATCCAGAAGTTTCCCATTTTCTAAGCAGAGCATCCCCACATCCGTTTCCCTTTTAAGCCCTTCTCATAACGTAATCTACGACCAAAAAACAAACAACAGAGGCGACCGAATGCCACCCTGAATCACGCCAGACCTAACTTCAAATGGATCACTCAAACACCCTTCATGCAAATTCATAATAACCCTTACAAAACTTTTCCGGTATTCCATAATACCTAGTGATTTTTCTCATAGTGCGTCAAAGGCCTTTTCCAAACCAACAAAACAAAGACTTACCGGAGTTTTCATTCCATTAGCTTGCTGCATTCAATGCCTATATATATACAAACACACACACACACACACACACACACACACACACACTACATATATATATATCTATATATATATATATATATATATATATATATATATATATATATATATATATATATATATATATATATATATAGATATATATATATATGTATGTATATGTATATGCGCCTACGCAGAAAGCTCATGGCCATTACATACTCTACGCAATTAAGCTCTGTTAATACAAGTCTCCCTTGCCGGGAAATAATAGGCACTTCGTTTCTTTCCTTCATTATTTCCACATGACTGAACCATCTCAAACCTCTCTGGTTCTTTTCCTCGCTAATCCTATAAGATTTCCTTTACACGATTCTCCACAAATTTTTTACCCTTTTATGTTATATGGTCGCCGAATTTATATGCTTTGCAAACTACGTGTCTCAGCGGAATCAACCTCGTTTTCTTTTATTTGCATTCAATATCAAGACTTCGTTTATATATATATATATATATATATATATATATATATATATATATATATATACATATATATACATATATATATGCAGATTTATATATATAAATATATATATATATATATATATATATATATATATATATATATATATATATGCTTATATGTCACTAAATAGCGCGTTACAATATATTAAGCCATGGCTACAGGTAAAATTAAAGGAGTACCCAGCGCTTTCGTGCTATTTCAACACATTTACGAGGTACCTAGAAAATGTGTTGAAATAACACGAAAGCGCTTGGTACATACTCCTTATTTTAATACTCCTGTGACCTTGGCATATATTATATATATATAATATATATATTATATATATATATATATATATATATATGTGTGTGTGTGTGTGTGTGTATGTATGTGTGTATATGACCGAAGATCTCAACAGTTCTCGTTTTTTTATTTTCATCCGTGATGTTTACCTTTATTTATACATAGTATCATGTTTTATACATTTCGTGATCAAGTTATTCATATATATATATATATATATATATATATATATATATATATATATATATATAGATGTGTGTATATATATGTATATATATTGTTACAAATATAGATCGCCTCGTCTCCCCAGCATTTATTTAATCTATTTTATTACTAAAAGAGCAGCCATGTTTACCCGAATATCAGCTGATTTTAGGCGGGAACCCAAAGCAGGCCAGCCGTAATTGCAGGAAGGGGGAAATGAAGACTCTTGTCAGCCTTAGGGACGTATCCCAAAAGGGAGGTGTAGGTAGCCAGTTACTTATTAGGCCTACGTCTTAAACTCCTTTTTCCTGTTAATACGTTGCTGGCCGTATGTTCTGTTTCCAGGATGCCCTGCTCTTGAGGGGTTAAGCTGACCCCCAACACCCATACTTAACACATGCAGTCGCTCTCAGTCGCCTCCAGTCGTGACCTCGGACGGATGTCCAGCCAGCAGCCTTCCATTTAGGCCTACCGAGGCGTTACTGGCGCGCCCAGACCTGAGACAAAGCCGACGCCGCATTCTACAAAGGTCCACTTACTATGGCATCCAGGTACGTCTTGTGAATCAGTCATATTGCCAGTTCTTTACCTCCTAGTCGTAACTACTCCCCATTTTCAAAATTCAAACTCCTAATTCTCAAATGAACATTCCTTTGTTCTTTTTCACTGCCTCGTGGCCGCATGCCTCCTTTTTGTGATCGTCCCAGACAAAAGAAGTCACTGAATATTTCATTTAAGACTAAGAGTTCCTCCCCAGTGTGTAGAGACAAACTGAATAACTGTAACTTGTGCAAGAAATCTTTAATTATTTTGTGTCTAATCTGGGATTTCTTCCAGATTTGCTGAGTCACGTGTCCAAGTCTTCGCGCCCGCAAGTGCTGCATTACCGCAATACAATACGAACAATTTTGAAAGTCAGCATTTACGTGAATCTCAATTTTAGCCAGCTATCCCCTTGTGAGAGATAATATTGGTCCCGTGTGGACAAGCTGCATTTACTCTTTCTCCAGGCCTTCCTACGGCCTTTTGTAAATAAATGTATGTAAAGTAATTAGCTGAGTTTTCTAGCGACCTCCTCTAGAGTAAATTAAAACAATAAATCCTTTTAAGGTAAGTTTCAGGTAATTTATTCTGGATTTTCCCTCAAATATTTTCCTTTACGTATTTTGGCCCTTCAGGCCAGGGCTTCAAACGTAAAAATATATATGTATGTATATATATATATATATATATGTAATAGTGTGGCACAGTGTCGTTATTCCAAAAGACAATAACTTAATAATACTTAAGAAAAAGGCACGAAACGGATAATAAAAGGAAAAAAAAAGGGAAGGGAATACGATAATGATTTGTTTTCTTAGTGAAGGGATTTTGTTACTCCCAAACATTAGGCTTTTAGCCATTAGACATTCGGTTTTCATCTCCCCCAAAAAGCCTCTGTCCGTACCAGCGATTAGTGACCAACAAGAGATTATAGTCGACGAGGGATATCGCCCAGGCACCTTCGAGAAATTGGAAACTACTCTCATTAGCGCCTATGACTAATCGGCGTTCCCTTCGTGAACAGGTCAGAGAGAGCCATCTGGCATACGTTAAAAAGGAATTCTATGACCCGTTGTTAGAAAGAGGGAAGTACCCAATTCTTAAAAGCTCCACCCTCCCAAAGGTAGGCCTCTAGTATCGACGAATCAAAAGCCATGAGTGTCGGTCATAAGACAGCCCAAAAGGGGTATCAACGAATGACCTATGAGGTTACCAAGGGATACGCCCCTAAGAAGCCAGGACATGAAGAAGGAGGCGTATACAAATTCAAAGCCTACGAATTACTGTAGAAGACCTGACAGGAAGGCGGTCTTGTATAATGTTTGCAGCCACTAAGGCACAAGAAGTCTTTCAGAAAATGCCACACACAGTCAAAATCCAAAAATCCAAAGGCGGGGCTAAGGAGATTTCAACTGAACAAAAAGGCGAGACAGGATACGAGAGAGAGCAGGAGAAAAAGGGAGCAGAGAAAAAAGGGGAACAGAGAAACCAAGAGAGAGAACAACTGGGGAGCCTGAGGGGAGAACTGCAGTGGCATGGCCGTGAAACAGAGAAGGACAGAAGAATCCCCAGAAGAAGAACAGGTGCAAAAGTGTGGTGTGCGAAGCAATCAAAGACAGTGAAAGTGACAATCAATACTCAGTGAAATTCCCTCGTGCCTATAGACTCGTAATTGCAACAAGTGCCAATTAAGTTTTATCAGTCCAAGAGCCCAGTAACTCAGAAGGTGGAAAACATGTGTAAGAACCCTAACGAAGAATAAACTTAATGCAAAGAAACATATCAATTAATTTCTCATCCTAACAGAACCCCTTTACCTAATTCCCCAAAGTACAGCCTCCACGGCACACGTTACCTTAGATCTGTGCAAAGAAAGTAAGTACCGTCACAGATTTATTGGTGGCAGAGCGATGGGATACGAATGAGATCAAAGATTGATTATAGGTGACAAGATTAATTGATGTCGATAGGATAGGAAGAGACAAAAGACACAGCAAAGAAATGGTGATTAGCGACGTGATACGAAGACACGAATGACAGTTAAAGACAGCGGCTGCGAAACGGAATCAAAAGTTTAGTGTCGGCATAAGAGATTTCAATCCATTCACGCCACTCGAAAAAGAAAGTTCTCCCCAAAGACAGTTACCAGTGCTTCCCCAAATACAAGGACAGTTACCGAGTTGTAACAATAAAAGCGCTCCAAAAAAAGCCACCCACACTTTGCGAAAGTAAAACTCCACTCTGAAGAACAAGAACAGTCGTTCCACTAGAAGAACAAGATGTCGAACGCATAAAGAATATATCAAGGAGGAAAGAAACAATTCCGAAACGCATCAGTCAACGCAATAGCGAGAGAGAGAGAGAAGTCCCCTTCCCGCAGACGTAACAACGCATCATTCAACGCGCTGGTAGGCGAACGCAAGCTGCAGACGTAACCCGGGAGTCGAAGACGACGAAAGAAGTTAAGTCCAAAATAATATCCTCACACTTACATAACATCAAACTTTATTGAAAGTAAATTACGCGATTAACATTTCAGTTAGACAATTTCTGGTATTTCAAGATTAAAAGATTTTCACTCTGAACCTTTTTTTTTGGCAACGAAACTACGATATTTCTTTAGTTTACTAATTATAACTAATCAGCTACTAAGACCTTTTCCCGAACATTTGTATTTTGACTAACCAATAAACTTTAAATTTTAATTTCTAATTTGATTGTGTCATTTTATGTTATTTTTTGTGATTTTGGTGTTTTTGTCGATTTCTTGTACTTTGTTTTGTTTTTTTTTGTTTTAGTATTTGCTTTTACTTTATTCGTTACGTCGAATGAATGTTTACTTGTTTTTATTTTGTTTGTTTAGGATAACAAGGGTAATTCACGGGAGGTCTCTCGTTAGCGTACACTTTACGGTCAGTTCAGTATCGTTTTACCAGTACTGTTAAGAGGGTTTTGTTGTTGTTTAAGAATCGCTTACCGGTAACGTAAGACTTTGAGAATATTTCTGGGGAAAATTCTTTTATTTTTTATGGTGATCGAATACTTTAGTAAAAACAATTTATTGTTATTATCATTTTCTTTTGGGATATTACTGTCATAACTTTGATACTTTTAATGATACTCAGTACTTAAGAAAATTTCCATTAACGAGTCGATGGTCAAAGGGAGACCGACTCATCAGAACGTAAGAACGCCTGTGCTCACGAGAAGTCAAACAAGGAAATTAACCATGCCGGAAGGTACACAGTCCGCGAATTCGAGCGCAGCAGTAATGGGAACACATAAGGGACATGTGATTAATCACATAGCTAAATTTTGCGGAAGAAAGGATGGTCAGTTAGCTTGTAACTTAGAGAACTGGATAGAGCAAGTGGAGACACGCCTAGATAGCATAACGGGGACAGATAGAGAAAAGCTTATTGAAGCCAAGAGTTATCTTGATTTGGAAGCCGGAGGAGACTTAGAACGCTACGTCCACTCCGAGACTTACCGAGATCTTAAGAATTGGGAAGAACTGAAACGGTATTTTAGGAAGGTTTATTCCACAGTTGGTGAAAGAGATCCAGTTACTAGCTTGGCAAGGATAGTGCGTCAATTTAAGTTAGACGAAAGACGTTATCAAGAGTTTAGCTCTCAGTTGTATAACAATATGAATGAATGGGGTAACTTCATGGAATCCACAGGTTGGATAGAGGTAGAAGGAGGCAAGCAAAAAAATGCTAATGAGTCATGTTAAAAAAATATTTAGACTAGCAATAATGATTGGAAGCCTGCCTACGGAAGTTATTGCAAGGATGACTCGTAAGGGGAGACATCCGATGATGTAGCAGAGATTGAAGAGGAGGAAACAAAAATCCTAGGTAGAAGACCTGAAGGGAATCCTATATACAGACCTTTAGTCGCTTTAGGACAAAAGAAAGAGGTCCAAATAGATCTAGGACACCATCTAGAAATCAGAATAAGATGCCAGGTAAATCTTCTCAAGGAGGATTTTCGACAGTCACGTGTTATAACTGTCAGAAGAAAGGACATTATGCCAGTGACTGCCGAGGGATAGCCTTCTGTCCTTTCCATAAGAAAACAGGACATAGTGCTCGAGAATGCAGAAATAAATTTGTTTCAGCTCCTAGAGGTAGATCTCAGTCGAGAGGCAGAGGTAGAAACCAAAGTCAATCTCCCCCACCTAGAGGAAATGGAGATTCCGTCCCAAATAGATATGCTAATCAAACAGCAAGCATAGGGTATCAATCAGTTCAGCCAAGGTCAGACGACGCAATGGGAAATTTTCTGCTTACTGGTACAATGAATCTTCCTCTATAACAGAGAGAACGTCCGGAATGTCAAGGCTAAGCCCAGCTACACAGGTTAGCAAAGTTGATGTAGGGAATGAATATAATTATAGACCATTATTTCCCGCACATGTCGGTCTTAGAGAAACCTATTGTTACATTCTTTGATACAGGAAGTCCTAAGAATATAATGTCAGAAAAGGTGTATCGATTGTATTTTTCTCACTTAAGTTTGAATCCAGCGGTAGATTGTAGAATTACAGACGTCCAGGGTAATGATATCCACGTAATTGGACAGTTAGATTTTCCATTTAGGCTAGGAAGAATTGCTCTAAGAGAAAATGTTCTGGTAGCCAGAGATATACAATTAGCTTTTGCCCATTTGCTGATAGGTTATCCAACTATGGCTAGACAAGGGATAAGCATTGATGCCCCTAGAGAACAACTAGTGATTAACAACGGTCGTGAGATTTCTAGAATACCATTATGCAAGTTAATTAAAAGAACCCAGACTCAAGAGAATCCCACGATGAAAGGTATCTTAAAGAAGGATAAGACAGAGGGAAGATATCCAGAATGCATCACGAGTTCACAACAGATCATTAACCTTTTAGAATCAAATCAATGCACTTATTTAAAGTTAGAAAGGGAATTAAGACTTAAACCAGGAGAAAGTACGTGGGTAGAATGTACAGTAAATCCAATTTTTGAAGGAAAGGAAATTCTCACGCTTACTGAAAAGTCGCAAGTAAACGGAATACATTATTCTTCTAGTTTACATGAAGTCAGACAGGGCAAAATAGCGTTACAGATTACGAATAACAGAGGAGGAAAGGTTAAGTTAACACCAGGTACAGAGATAGGCCTAGCAGAAGTATACTCCATACCTATCCGAGTTGTAGAACGGGAAACAGTAGCAGCAATTAGTAAAGGAAATGAAAATTACGCTCAGGACATAAAACTGAGAAGAGCTAAAATAGGATTTCATTTAAAGGAAATTAAGGAAAACCATGTTAGAGAAGAATTCATAGACTTACTGTGCGAATATAATGATATAGTCGCTCTAGACGGCGACACCTTGGGAAATACACGCGAAATAACGCACAAGATAGACATTCCATCAAACACCAAGCCAATTTACATACCAGCTTACAGAGTAGCACATTCCCAGAAGGAGATCATTGAAAGAGAAGTACAAAGAATGAATAGGCAAGGAATAATAGAACCATCTAAATCCCCATGGTCTTTTCCACTTTTGCTAGTTCCTAAAAGGGACAAAACTTACAGAATAGTTGTGGATTTCAGAAAATTGAACCAAATTACTGAAAATGATCCTTATCCAATGCCGTCAATGCGAGATCTTATCGCCACTATAGGGTCCAAGAGATACTTCACCACTATAGATTTATTGCAGGGATTCTTGCAAATCCCTCTAGACGAAGAAAGTAAACCTTTGACTGCTTTTCCCACTAGTAACGGCAGATACCAGTATGTAAGAATGCCATTTGGTCTAAAGTCAAGCCGGTAACTTTTGTAAGATTAATGGATAAAATTTTGGGCGATTTACTAGGCAAGGAAGGACGTACACTGTTTACATAGATGATTTGGTAATAGCAACAGACACTATAGAGGAACACATAGACTTAGTCAGAGAAGTCCTAAGAGATTAAGAAACAGCCAACCTGAAGCTTAAACTGAAAAAAAAAAAATGTAACTTCCTTAAAAGGAAAATAGACTACCTTGGTCATACACTAAGTGAAAAGGGCGTAGAAGTAAACGACTTAAAGATAAAGTCAATCAAGGAATATCCTACACCTCAGTGCAAGAAGGACGTAAAGTCATTCTTAGGTTTAGCAGGATTTTACCGCAAGTTCATAGGGAGCTTTGCAGTCATATCCGCACCACTAACTGAACTTTTAAAGGAACACGTATCATTTGTATGGACAGACAAGCAGCAAGAAGCATTCGATGAATTGAAAGAAAGATTAACACATCCCCCAGTACTTAGCTTCCCAGACTTTGGCAAAGAATTCTTTTTAGCCACGGACGCAAGCCACATTGGTATAGGAGCATGTTTAATGCAAAAGCAAGATAATAAGTATAATGCCATAGCTTATTACAGTAGGAAATTAAAGCCCTCAGAAGTGAACTACTCAGTAACAGACTCGAGTCTCTAGCTATTATAGACGCTTTAAAGCATTTCAGATATATCATTTTTGGTTACAAGATAACCGTGTTCACGGATCATTCAGCTGCAGTAGAAATGCTAAAAGAAACCCTAATTTTTCTGGACGAAGAGCCCGTTGGTTCATGACAGCCCAAGATTATGACATAGAAGTGAAATATGTCCCTGGGAAGACGAATAAGGTAGCAGATGCATTATCAAGATATGTATCACAAGATGATAGTATAAATATGATAAGTCAAGAAGAAGAAAAGAATGAAACAATGTGCAGTGACGTAAATGTACTTACCATGCATTATACAGAGGAGCTTTCCCGGCAAAATTTCATAAGGAACAGAAAGAGATGAAGATATAAGGGAACTGTTCAAATACGTTAGAAACGAAAGAAAACACAACAGCCAAACAAGAATTAACCCGAACTAGGTAGGAAGGTTGGATGTCCCACAGATGCACTAACGGACATAGATGGCGTATTAATTTGGATGTGTCACGAATATGATCCATTTGGTCAATTTCTAGGTGTACTGCACAAAAGGTTAGTACCTAAGAGTCTAAGAAACAAGGTCATTGAGCTAATGCACGATGATGACATGAGAGCTCACCCAGGAAGGGATGAGACAATTAGATTAATTCAAAGAACTTTCCATTGGAAGGGAATTCACAAGGATGTTAGTAATTATGTGAAGAGCTGCAATACATGCAACAGCTACAAGGGAAGAACAGACAAGGAAGTACCACTAGGGAAATATCCTATCCCACAGACTCCTTTCGAAAGAGTATCTATTGATCTTATCACTAATCTTCATACCACGAGTAAAGGGAATAAGAATATACTAGTATGTATCGACGCGCTCACGAGATATACAGAGTTGGTACCACTAACTAGTAAAAGTGCCAAGGATTGTGCAACCGCACTCTTCGATAAGATATTTTGCAGAGATTCTGCCCCACAGCTCATTATTCTGATAATGGGACCGAGTTTCAACAACTTCATTAGTTCAAGAAATTTGTAACGCCTTTAAGGTAGAAAAGGTAGCGATACAGCCGTATCACCCAGCTAGTAATGGCTTAGTAGAAAGGAATAACAGGAAGGTTTTAGACGTATTGCGTCACACAGTAGGACATGGATCCTGACTGGGACGTCAAATTTACCTTTAGTCAATTATCCTTAAAATGCAAGGCATCATACGAGTACTCGAGCAACTCCCATAAAAGCTTTGATGGGATATGAACCCAGATTACCTTATGCATGGCTGAATCAGCCAATACAGCCAAACTACTCTGAAGATATCATGAAGATAAGAATCGGGAACTTTAAAGTAATCCACAAGCAATTGCACAAGAATTTAGAAGAAGCCCAGCAGAATATGATAGAGAAGCATCAAGAAGGATTAAGGCCTGTAGACTACAAGAAAGGGGATGAAGTCTATATTAAGAAGGAAGTAAGAAGTGGTATTAATTATAAGTTAGCCACAAAATTCACAGGACCATACAAGGTCGTAGACGTACAAGAAACTAAGATAAAGGTTAAGAAAATGAATAACCAAATGCCTTCCACATATGCTGAATCATTAGAAGAAGAAGAATTTTGGATAAACAAGGACAAGGTCAAGAGAACCAAAGAAGTTGAAGAATCCGAAATGACAGAGACGTCAGAAGAAATTCCAGAAGAAGGAACTAGATATAACCTAAGAAATAGAAGAGTCACTTTTCAGTGAAACAGAAGAGCAAACCCATTAATTCATCCAATTATTCCCATGTATTTATTTGATTTCTTTATTGCTAAGTTTACCTTCACCGGTTGACTTAGGAATAATCTTTTATTGTTGCAATTCTTACTTTAATTAGTTGGTTTGTAGCAATTTTTTTTGGTTAAGTGCACTTAACTTCAAATTTATTTTGACTTGAAGGGAATTATTTGGGTATGTAAGAAACGGTTCAAAGCGTAGTATAAGAATTTCAAGACGTGTATTAAGGTTAATCGTTCCATAAGAGCATTCTTAGAAGTAAAAGAATAAATAAGACGGGTTAAGATAGACATTAAGAGATTTTAAGATAAGGGAATTCATTTCAGAAATGACTAAGATTTTAAAGGGGTAATTAATACACTTACTTTGTTCAAATCCATTAGATGTTGATTGATGATAACTTACTAATAAGATATTAATCGATGAAGACTCACTAACAAGAAGTTAATTGATGAAGACTCATTAACAAGATAGTAGTTGTTGAAAACTTACTAACAAGATATTGATTGGTGAAAGCTTACTAATTGTTATCACAGTAGAAGAAACCTACAAGTATTAACCACTAACCGGTTCCTTTAACCGAGTTGCCAATTTTGTTTTAGTATCAAGCAGTGAAGTTATATTGTTTAATGTACAAGGTTACTCAGAAATTACAGTAAGAATGTCCAATGAAATTTTGCATAAACACAATACACAATCTCAGTAGGAAGTCAAGGACACACTTGTTATTGCATACAAATACACAAGGATATTTTCTCCCAGGACTTGTCTCCAAGCAGCAGTTCGCAGCAAACAAGAAGCCATCAAGTGTCGTCAATGAAAAACGAAATTTATTTTTCCATAAAGAAAGACGATATCCACCTAGATAGAATAGGACTGAGGACTGAACCAATCATGTACTGTAAACTTGGATAGTTACCATTATTTTTTGCTTCTACCATGCATTTATATAACTTATGACTTAAGGGCTTATGTATGTTTAACTTTCAGTTTTCTTGTTTTTTTTGGTGATTTATTTTGTTTGCATTCAGTTTCATGTTTCTTAATGTGATTTACTCATATTTGAATTCAGTTTGATGATTCTTTTAATATTACTTAATCAAGTACTTGTTCATATTCATATTCAGTTTTTATGTTTCTCTGA
Source organism: Macrobrachium nipponense (assembly GCF_015104395.2). Taxonomy (NCBI): domain Eukaryota; kingdom Metazoa; phylum Arthropoda; class Malacostraca; order Decapoda; family Palaemonidae; genus Macrobrachium; species Macrobrachium nipponense. The sequence continues at coordinate 11,317,453 of NC_087203.1, forward strand.
ATGTTACTTACTCAAGAATTTATTCATGTTTACATTCAATTTTGATTGTTGCCCTTAATGTTACTTAATCAAGGATTTGCTCATGTTTACATTCACTTTTGATGTTTTTGAGTCAAAGTTTCAATATGATTTCCAAGAAGCATAAGTTAGGAGTCCTCTTGTAGGATAATATTTGCTTCAGCTTAGATAACGCTGTCGGAGTCAGCGAGGTAGCGGGCCGAGACTGTAATAGTGTGGCACAGTGTCGTTATTCCAAAAGACAATAACTTAATAATACTTAAGAAAAAGGCACGAAACGGATAATAAGGAAAAAAAGGGAAAGGGAATACGATAATGATTTTTCTTAGTGAAGGGATTTTGTTACTCCAAACATTAGGCTTTTAGCCATTAGACATCTGGTTTTCATCTCCCCCAAAAAGCCTCTGTCCGTACCAGCGATTAGTGACCAACAAGAGATTATAGTCGACGAGGGATATCGCCCAGGCACCTTCGAGAAATTGGAAACTACTCTCATTAGCGCCTATGACTAATCGGCGTTCCCTTCGTGAACAGGTCAGAGAGAGCCATCTGGCATACGTTAAAAAGGAATTCTATGACCCGTTGTTAGAAAGAGGGAAGTACCAAATTCTTAAAAGCTCCACCCTCCCAAAGGTAGGCCTCTAGTATCGACGAATCAAAAGCCATGAGTGTCGGTCATAAGACAGCCCAAAAGGGGTATCAACGAATGACCTATGAGGTTACCAAGGGATACGCCCCTAAGAAGCCAGGACATGAAGAAGGAGGCGTATACAAATTCAAAGCCTACGAATTACTGTAGAAGACCTGACAGGAAGGCGGTCTTGTATAATGTTTGCAGCCACTAAGGCACAAGAAGTCTTTCAGAAAATGCCACACCCAGTCAAAATCCAAAAATCCAAAGGCGGGGCTAAGGAGATTTCAACTGAACAAAAAGGCGAGACAGAGAGAGAGCAGGGAGAAAAAAAGGGAGCAGAGAAAAGGGACAGGGGCGAGGAAACCAAAGAGAGAGAACAACTGGGGAGCCTGAGGGGAGAACTGCAGTGGCATGGCCGTGAAACAGAGAAGGACAGAAGAATCCCCAGAAGAAGAACAGGTGCAAAAGTGTGGTGTGCGAAGCAATCAAAGACAGTGAAAGTGACAATCAATACTCAGTAAATTTCCCTCGTGCCTATAGACTCGTAATTGCAACAAGTGCCAATTAAGTTTTATCAGTCCAAGAGCCCAGTAACTCAGAAGGTGGAAAACATGTGTAAGAACCCCTAACGAAGAATAAACTTAATGCAAAGAAACATATCAATTAATTTCTCATCCTAACAGAACCCCTTTACCTAATTCCCCAAAGTACAGCCTCCACGGCACACGTTACCTTAGATCTGTGCAAAGAAAGTAAGTACCGTCACATATATATATATATATATATATATATATATATATATATATTCTTTGTTATTTTCTGTATATTTCCAAATATCTTTAAAATTACCGTTCTCAGGATGTAATTTTGGGATGAGTATGTTACCGCAAGCCCTTCACTACTGAGGACATGATTCACCGCTTAGGACAGCATGGCACAGGGGATCTCCGCGAAAGTGCCAGGAAACTCGGCCCCATTTCTTTTGACTGAATTAGTTACATGGTAGTTGGCGGCTGTTGAGGGTAGATGTCAAAATGGAAATGGTTTTGGAGTTACCAGCTTCATCTATAGATATACATGCTGGAAATCTTGAGGACAAAACCTTCAGAGCTACTTCGTCAACGCGATGAGGTATGTAGTTTAATAAACTGCATAAGTGCTGTGTATACGCTATACGCAAACAAGCACATACATTATATATATACATATATATATATATATATAATATATATATATATATATATATATATATATATATATGTGTGTGTGTGTGTGTGTGTGTGTGTATGTTCTTGTGGGTGGGTATGTGTGTGTGTGATTGCAAGTTTACATCACTTTTTATAAGTATGGCTACACACACATTCAACAGAATATGTGTGTGATTCGGTGTGAAAAATCCAGAGATTACTAAGCGGTAAAGATGGAGATTTGCTACGATTGGCAATACTGCTGACAATAAAGCGAAAATGGCAAAAGCCTCCTACATAAGGCAGTGCTTGCTCCAAGCAGTTAAGGTCAGTCCTCCTGTCCGCATAGAGTGATCGCTGGAAGGCAAGAACGCCTCATGCACGAGAAAACTAATTTCAAGTTCACAGAGACTGTACCGGCGTAATTATATATGAAATGGAAAGAATCTCTCTAAAGACAGATATTACTCGTAATATTGATATGTACCTCAAGGTAGAAGATCAGCAATGAAATATCAATAACAGATACATAGTTTGAAACATGAAACATTTAGCTTGAAGACCTTTTCACCGCCAACAAAATTATATGTAATATAATTGTTATTTTTTTGTTGGAAGCAGTGTGCGGCGAGTTTTTTTTTTTTTTTTTTTTCATTTATATGAAAGTAATCTGCAAATATAGTGTACCCGTTTGTATGATCGTGTATGCGTACATACATCTTCCATACGTACACAATCACACACATTCATATGTATTATATATATATATATATATATATATATATATATATATATATATATATATATATATATATATATATATATATATATATATATATATATATATATATACTATAAGGTGCAAGCTCATTCACGCTCCTGCGTCTAATTGTATTTTTGTGAAGAACATAATTAAACCTTTTTCTTTTAAAGTCAGCGAGATATTTTCTAGAATTCATTTTAATCAGTATCGTCGTCCTTTTTCTAAAGTTTTGAAATAATGTAAAGATTAGAATTATTTAATATTTTCTCCCAATGCTAAATAGACCTACATTAAGGAAAAAATGGCACGCAATTTTGTTATGCGTGTTATATGAAACATAAAAAAAGTTATTATCGTTCTTTAGTTAACTTGGTAATAGCAGTCAGGACGTATGCCTGTAAATTTATCGATAAATAATATTATAATTAAGATGGAAAGTCGAATACATTGAAAGGAAACTCCAGCAAAGGAATAAAATTATACTAGGCGATACATTGAAGTTCCAAAACAATAATTAAAAATAAACCAAACACAACTAAACTTAAAGGAACCAACCAGTGATGGAGTTGATCAAAATATGGAAGATATGGGACAAACTTTTCCTTCACATATTCCTTTTACAAGTCTCCTGAGATTCCTCGGGGTCTTATGTTTTTAATGAAGTAATCCAATGACTGCTCTGTCGTTAAGACCGGCTATAAGAGGTTGACTTATTTCATTCGAGTTATCCACGTTTAATTTAAGGTCGCTTTCTTCATTCGCATCAGTCTGTCTCTCTCTCTCTCTCTCTCTCTCTCTCTCTCAGACAAGCAGATTGAATATCAGCTTTGATATTATCACCAAGAAAGGTTAGAATTAAACTTCGGCCGACCATTGCTCCCGTATTGAATTACACTTGAGTCTCCCTTGACTTTTTCACGTGCCTGCGTTATTCTGAAAATGTAAATCCCAAATCTAGGGTTATTAAGGCCATCGCATCGATGCAAGATTCTGATTGGCTAAATGAGCTACAGCGGCCAATGAGGACCGAGCGTTATACCTGAGCTTCGTGGCCATGTAACCCACTTTTGTGTCATCTGCTTTAATGTCCGATGACAATCCATGTAATCAGGTGGAATAAATGAACCGCAAATTGCCTTAATAGTTGGGGTTAGGAATCGAATCAGCCTTGGTTTGTGTGTTTCTCCCTCGGAGCAGCCTTCTCTCGTACTTATCGGGGACCAGGTAAACTTTTTCAGCTCTTTCTTTTTAGGCGCACTGGGTGAAGAAAAGGAATTTCCCGGTGAGCAGGTTGTTTGATAATAGGATTACGGAGACATGGAAGTGGAGTGACCCTCTCCTATTTTCTCTTTTATCCGACGGACGATGGAGAGAAAGATAGAAAGTCAGATAAGGAGGAAAGAAAGGAAATAATCTATTTTTCGATAACACTGAAGCCTAAGAATATCGAGCGAAAGACTGATCATCGTGGATCGGAGTTTATAACGGTTTAAATCATATAGTAAGATAATGACAAGAGGGAATCCTGCTGGATTCATTTGCTGATATTCAACCTTCTTCTTATGCAAAATCTTCCCATATTTTTAGTGAGGCATTTCAAAGACTAGGCTTCCAGCAGCTCACCATTCACTTAAGGTCTGGGTCCACTCTGAAATCCCACAAAACTGAATTGTCTGGTATGCTTCTCGCAGGTGATTTCTTGATCACTCCTTCTCTGATATGTCTTTGAGAATGTAATTGGTAAATCCTCCACCGGTGAACTTTTACCCTCTGTGAGAGCTCCCTTTCGTTGTTTCAAAATCTTTGGCATACTTCAGAGCTGATTGCTTCGTCATGAGCGAAAATAAAACTAAGGATCTTTATTTTAATTTTAGCTTTCGCACCTCCCTTTTCAATTACAATCTTGTAAAAGCTAATGGGGTTCAAAGTAGTCATCATTTTTATAACATATCCTACCTTACTGAAATCTGCCATCGTCTCTGAGGAACTTTGGATGCAATTGTTCTCGATACCTGTAAAGTTTCTGACAGGTAAGAACAGGAACCACTAGTCAACGCCCAACTTAGGCTCTTTTCTATTCTGATTGGCAGTACAATATTCCACGTCGCCCATTAGTACAGTGGAGTCCCTTAGGAGTCTGCCTTGTAGGGGGATAAGGACGTCAATTCACCTCTCGCGGTGCACTGTAGGCACTATTATAGAGTGTAAACCGCATCCCTTCAGCCACCAAGCTGCAACCACTTTCTAGTCTCTTCTTTACCTCCATTCCTGGTTCCTTTCGTCAGTCTTCCTCTCCAGCCTCTCTAATCATTATTTCGTGCTATTGTAATGTTTTCTCCCAATTTTGTCTTTAAAGCCTTGCTCTTCAACTCCTTTATTTTCTGGTGTCCAACCACTACTCCAACTCTCTTTTCAGTTATAATCTATAAATGGCCGAAAGTGCCTCAGCGTTTGGCCTGACAGTCTAGATTTCATACAATCAAACCAAATCAAACCTAAGAGTTTGGTTTCTCCCATAGTATTCTTAACCTCGTTCTTTCAAATGTTTCTGCCTCCTGTCATGTTTCCACTGAGGATCGTTCTCAGTCTCTCTAATATATGTCCTTTTTGACAATTTATTTTTCACCCCGTCTCACCCTCCCCTTGCTATCGGGCCTGAACTTGGACGTGAAGAGCATCAGGAGTGACACCATTCATCTCAGTGACCTCGAAAACTATGTATTATACATTATTATATGTCATTTTCAGTTATTTTTACATGTCACCCCCTACCCGCCTCCACCCCCTTTGGTGCCAGTGATATTCTTATTACCCCACAGTATTTTTTTCCAGATAGTAAGTCATATGTATACTGAAATGAGATATGATAAACACATAGAGTATATTTAGTTACTAATTCCACTGGCAGAACAAGCCCCGTTTCAGGGAAGCCCTTCCCACCCCCACCCACTTTGGTGACCTTTGGTGCTAACGATGTCTTAGCCTCACAGTATTCTTTTCTAAGTAGTAAGTCATATGTATACCAGTTCTGGTTACAATTCCTCAATGCATTTCAGAGTTATGCTGGAACATACACACACAAAGCATAATTTATTACTGTGCCCCATTTTAGTCTGATTTAATGTATAGAATTTTAAGTTTTTCCTTGTTTTTAGCCCTGAAGATGGGATTTACATCCCGAAACGTAGGCGTTGGATGAAAATAAAGTATATATATATATATATATATATATATATACAGTATATATGTATATATATATATATATATATATATATATATATATATATATATATATATATGTATGTATATATAATTTCTTGGCTTATATTCCTCATTTACGCATTTATTTATTGAAGCAGTATGTCATTTTATTTCCGTACCTCGCTTCAACAAGGTAATGTGAAAGAAAAAGTCGATGGAAAAAGACAAAAAAAAAAGAAAGAAAGTTGGTGTGGAGCAAAAAGGGGAAATAATGAGTTCAGACATGAATGATCATTGTCTCAACACGGCCAAGATTTATGGGTGCGACGTGCGTTATAACTGAAGCCAGATAATGAGGATACCCTAGTCCGTTGTTATAACAAATATATATCAGTTACGGAATGGTTTGTCCATCCAGGGGGTTCTTTACCATAAAGAAAACCTGGTTTTAAGGGATAAGAATCAAAGGATAAGTGATCGAAGCTCAAAAAAATGAAAGAAGAAAATAAATTTTTTCTCTCGTGTTAAGTTAAATTATAGACTGGCGAAACTAAAATACGTGATGGAATTCTTCTATTATGTTTTGTTTCTCTACATAGAAAGATGTTGAGGATGAATTATAGAAAACAGCATTTGGAGATTTTACCTTACATATACGTTTTATACTTATTCATTTAGTACATCCATATCTCTTATACGTTCGTGCCTGTATGCATACAAACGTAATTGGTAAACTGTACTTTGTAAATTAAGGAATCTGGAATCTAAAATCCCGTCTCATTTAAGCCTAATACGAGTACTATGTACACACACACTATATATATATATATATATATATATATATATATATATATATATATATATATATATATATATATATATATAGATATATATAAAATATATATGTATATATATATATAGTTATATATATATATATATATATATATTATATATATATATCATATAAATTATATATATATATATATATATATATATATATATATATATATAATATATAATTATATATATATATATAGTGTGTGTGTGTGTGTAATGTGTGTTTTATTTTCGAAATTAAAATTCATGTGCTAGTGTTTCAATGTTTACATGTTATGAAGGTCACGTATTTGGTGAACGCAGCATTGCTAAACCGAGCTTGTGGTTTGTTGTGCCTGCAAGTTTGTTTTGGATTTCGCCACTGGGTTTCTAAGCTCGACAGGATATACTTTTCGTTTAATTTTCAGAGTTATGTGTGCCGTGTACAGCTGGGTCAGCGTTCAAACTACCTTCAAGACATATTGGAGATCGTATTCTGTGCTTTCAAATTATTTATTTCCTTATATCCTGTGAATGCAGAAGTCGCTGCCGAATAATTCAAATGTGAAGTCATGTCATGAAGTTTTTTTAGACATGATTCTCTCTCTCTCTCTCTCTCTCTCTCTCTCTCTCTCTCTCTCTCTGAATATTGAACTTTGCTGGTTAATTCCTGTTGAACGTTTTGAGAGAGAGAGAATGCTTATGCGCCTGCGCGTTGTCTCGATGTAATTCCTATTGTTTAGTGGTCTGTTTTGGTTTCTCTGAGATATTCCCTACAACGTGCTTTGTTTATTATCTCTCACACTTTGGCATTGCTTCACCTTTTAAAGAACGTCCAAGAAAATAATCCTCACCTCTCTCTCCCTCCCTCCCTCTCTCTCCCTGAAAGCTTATACTAGTTTAGAAAAGACACATCTAGACAGTAACGTTATAAACTGAATAACGATTCCGCTTTCAAAGAGGTAATATCGTCCAAAAGCAAAAACAAAAGTACAAAAATAAATACATAAATAAATTGCATAATAACGATAATTATTATAGCAATAATAATCTGATTTTACAGGCACTATATTTGGAATATGCTATTTGAATCCTTTTGACTTATATGAAACGGCAGTATATCAAAAATAATAAATATGCCGCATGGCGAACTTCCATTTTAAAATAGGTTGCGCATTGTACCAAATAACAACCTTCTACTCTCTAAGGAAACTTGGCCTTATTGCAGACCCACCCACCTACTAAAACAACTATGACCTTTTCACGATAATAACCGGACTTGTTTTTTCATCAAATCAAAAATAGCAGAAAAAATAAAAATGTCCCGCTATCGGAGCGCCCAAGAGAAGTTAGTGAAGCCAACACCCTCGTCCCTTGTTGCAGCTTTCGAACGACGCCCACTGTTAGATGCGGCACTTGATTGCATCAGTATTTTGTCTTTTCGCAACGCAGAATTAAAACACATGGGGAGTAAAATATGGTATGCGCTCCACCTGAAGCATTATGTGCCCTAAATATTGCTGAGCCCTCCCTCGCTATCTAGCCAGCTTCGTGGCTACCTCTTTTGTCTTGTGCTAATAATTACGAAGATGTAAATGTAATTTCATATCTACCATCTATATATATATATATATATATATATATATATATATATATATGTGTGTGTGTGTGTGTGTGTGTGTGTGTGTATGTATATAATATATATATATACAGTAGCAGTCATAATACTTTGCGTGGTAGGGAAGATGGAAGAAGAAAAAGAGTACAACAAACTAAAAATATTCAGGAAAAATCAATTATTAAAGCAACCATCATAAAATTTGGAATGAATAATCACCAACTCCTGCCCTAGTACTTGATAGGCATGCCATAACGTTTACAGACTTTTTGGAGTGTCTTGGGCATTGAATCTGAAAACCGCTGCAGGAGGGACTCGTCCAGATCGTCCCAAGCGCGTTTCAAACTTTGTGCTGCAAGACGTGTCCACATTTAGTAACTTTCTTTTCCTGATTGCTTAATGATTGAAATGGCTGGGGAATTCCCTGGCTAGTCGTGGATATATTCAATTCCACAATCTCTAAGCCACAAAGTATTCTGTTTGGCGGTATGATCCCCAGGCAGTGCAGAATCTTAATCCAATGCCATTGAAAATCAGCCATTGAAACTAAAAAAAATTCGTCTGAGTGAAATTGACTAATTGGGAACTTAACTAGAGCTACTGGCTCACCCACAGAAAGTGTAACTCTGTGTAAGAGCTCTTCAGTAACCTGCTGGATGTTGTGACAGTTGGATGTCGAATTCTTTACTCGTGCTCTGCCATAGCCGTTCCTAACATTATTTTGTGTGGTTGAGAGAGTGTGGTTGTATTAACAATGTCTGAACCGTATACTTCCATTGAGATATCGTGTGAGAGTGATACAACTTTACAAGGAAGGCCTTAAAACTGGTGTAATTAGCCAAATAATTGGCGTGAAACAACGGACTGTCCAGAACATTCTGAAAACTTTTTGTGAGTCGGGAGGGAAGGAAGTACCCAAGGCTAGGACTAGCACTGGGAGACCCCCTATTATTAGTAAGAAGGGGTTAAGAGTTCTCACCAGGAACATTGAGACCTCAGTGTTCCTGGCGAGAACTCTTAACCCCTTCTTACCAATGATAGGGGGCCTCCCAGTGCTAAGTCCTAGCCTTGGGTACTTCCTTCCCTCCTGACTCACGAAAAGTTTTCAGAATGTTCTGGACAGTCCGTTGTTTCACGCCAATTATTTGGCTAATTACACCAGTTTTAAGGCCTTCCATGTAAAGCTGTATCACTCTCACATGATATCTCAATGGAAGTATACGGTTTAGACATTGTTAATACAACCACATCACTCAACCACACAAAATAATGTTAGCAACGGCCATGGCAGAGCACGAGAAAA